>NC_044499.1:23798763-24068763 GCF_902362185.1 Chanos chanos | reverse complement strand
TTCCACTGGTCTATCACTGTCACGAAGTCACCAGAAAACCGGACGCAAGTGCAGAGTTTGTATTTTAATCAGAACCAGGCGAATACAAAACTGAAACATAAATCTGATTCCAACACTTTGCAAAACTAAGTACAAAACAAACAGAAAAGCAAACGGCAAACTTAAACTGGAATATAAATCAGGACAAAGACTCAGAATCACACTTGGAACAAGACTGCAAATAATATTAGACAAATACAGAGCGCTCAGAATACACATGGTAAAGTGTAGACTTCACGACGATTTTGGGAAATACTGAGGTTTATAAAGAGGGGGGAATCAGGGAAAACAAAGTGAACACAGGTGTGGACAATGATGAAAGGACAGGCCGATGATTAGTAAACCGGCAATGCCGATCACTGAATGGCTGGAGTCAGTGCGGGAGGAGACGAAGTCGTTACAATCGCTAATAGAAAGTCAGAGATGGTGGTGATGTGTGCTTGTGTGTGTATGCGTGTGTGTTTGTGACAGACTGGTTGAAACCAGAACCTTAAAAATGATGGGGATGGGAAAGCTGACCAAAGCATGTACTACTACTACTACTACTACTACAACTACTACTAATGAAAACATTTGGAGCTTTGCTTTTTCTGTCTTGATAATTGTGACCCCATTTTTTTGTTCCGTATCAGGTACAAGTACAACATGTAACCTTACTGACCACGCTGCATCAGTCTGTGAATGAAAGTGAAGGTGTATACTTCCCTACTCTCTCAAAACTCCGGTAGAACAGACATCATCAACAAAACCGATTGGATCAATTATGCATCTGAAGGACTAATATTCAACTCTGTTTGTAGACAACGCATTAAAGCTGTATTTTCTTCAAAATGACTGACATAAATTGCGCTTGAGAAACAACTATCGTTAGCTTTGCTGATGTCCACTGGCTGAGTCTAGTCATGCAGGAGTGAAGTGTGGAAGCGTGAGGCTCCGGAGAATTCTGTACCTCTGTGTTCTTGCTGAGGAGAGTTGAGTCCAGGTCCTTTGGGATGGTGTCTGGGACAGAAGTCTTCTCCTCACTGTCTTTCTCCTCCTCTCCCTTCATCAGCCAGGCTGACAGCCAAACAGAAGCCAGAAAGACACTCCATTTGATAAATGAACGTGAATAAGCTTTGATTGAAGAGTTGAGGTCTGACGAAAGCTCTCTGATTATATTAAAAGAGTGCACTCTCATTAAAATAATTTCCACGGCTCAGAAGTGACCACTTTTGAAGTTTCTAGACACTTTTCTTTTCACACTGTGGTAATAACTGTGCTGCTAGTTAACCTCTCTTAAGAGAGACTATTAGTGTATTCTGAGTAGTCTTAAAGTCTTCAGCTTGAAGCCTTAAATGACACAGACTAGCAACAATCAGGCTAAATGACTATTTGTGCAATATTTTTGGGAGAAGCTATAGTGTTCTGTCAAAAGCACATGACTCTTAGCGATTTGTCTGAATCTTCAAATATCCTTCCACTATATTCTGACAATAGAGGTAGGCATTGGAGATAAACAGCCAAAAACCCCAAACGGCTCCTTTCTTCATGTCCAGGTTACTCCTGACACCATCTTAGAAGCATTATTTTCTTCTCAACAGGGAGGACGAGCATAAATGAAGACATAAAAGTATGGAAATCTGACTGCCATAATAAAATATTGATCATGGAAATTCATTTATCAGTCGTTTTGATGTACTCTGAACTAAAACTTGTGTAATATTTAGAAAAAGTGAATCTGGATCGTGTAACATACTCTTACCATCAATGCTATCCAGACTCTCTTTATGGCACACCTCAAACGCCTGGCCCACAGTCCGCACTATTCTCATGGCCTGACTCTAAGATGGAGAAATAACATGTTTGTGTGTGTGTGTGTGTGTGTGTGTGTGTGTATGTGTATGTGTATTTGTTGAGAGAGAGAGAGAGAGAGAGAGAGAGAGAAGGAGAGAGAGCAAGCAAATAAGAAATACTGTTTACTGATATTGATGTTGTCATGTGGATCTCATAAACAAGTTAACATACTTACATAGTTGAATAACTGAACCAATAAATAAGAGCACTATGTCATAAAGAGACAGGAGAAAGAAGGGGGGGGGGGGGGGGGGGCTGCTGAGAGAGACAGAGGCATCAGAGCCCACAGAGGCTTCAGTGGGGCTTGATCATTGGAGCATTGTAGCCATGTGACCAGTCTGGAACAGGAATGTGCTGTCATAGAGATTGATTAGTCCATTCCAGAGCCAAATAGGCACAGAGGCCATGTCCTCTACAGACCCACATCCCATTTATCAACATCTCCCAGTCAACCACAATATATATCTCCAATGCTTTCAAATGCCTCTCTTTCTTATTTTAGACTGGGCAAAGGCAAATAATCAGTGCTGTGGCAAGTTTTTCTATTCAAGTTTTTCTCCCTTCACTCTTGCTGTGTCCAGATGGACTGACCGAAGACGATAAGACTGTTATGGCAGAAACTCGCTTAGATGTTTGGCGCAACAGCTTTTTCGTTGACTCAGCTTGTTTACTGTACAGAGCCCTGCAACACAAAATGGAGTAGCTCTTTGACTGCTTATCTGTGACCGCTTGACCCCATCCAAAATGGCCAATTACCCATCTTCCAAAGTCTGCATCTCATCCAACAGCCAATTCAACCAGAGCGGACAAACAGCGTCACACAGTTCCAGCGACAAATATGAAGTCAGCCATCACATCCTTTCACGCTGAAAAAGCTCCCGTGCTTTTAACATGCGTGGAAAGCATTATTCAGTCAACTATAGTTTCAAATCAATGGGAGCCTGATTTACAGTGTGTTGCATAGCAACAGGGAGAAGCAGGAACTCTATGCCATCGCACCCAGTGGAGGAACAGGTTCAGATCCATTCATTCCCAGGAACTCTCCACCAAAGACACCCTATAGTTTACAACAGAGAATCTCTCAGCTCTCTTGGTAGAATATCACAAACAAACAAACAAACAAAAAAAACTATGAATGGTTCAAAACATAGTTTGACTTTGCTGTCTTCAGGTACTATGGATAAATAGTCTAATATGATTATAATAACCAGATCAGAACATATACTTAACTAAGTGGTCAGATAGCAGAATCAAGGCAAAAATTATGTTACAGAAATAACATTTCTTTTCTGTCACATCTATGCATAATTTCTGTGAGAACACTGTGATCTGGCAATTCTTTTAATGTTTAGTTTTACCCATATGCCCTACATATTTAGTCATGTATTGCTGTATGAGTTATTCATAAAATAAAATAATAAAAAAAAATGTAGCCAAAAAAAATAATCACAGGAGGAGTGAAAACGAATTCTGAATACACTATTCTATCAGAATTTGATCTCAGTCTGTTGAAAGCGGCTGTGTTACGCACAACCACTTGTGTCTGGTGACTATTGGCATAACTGAACAACAAAGCCATCTGTCCCTTCAGTCTGGCCACAGCTCTGAATGAGAATCTCGTGTGTATTTGTTAAGAGCGGACACTGGGCAGAATGGGAGGACAGTAGAATGAAAAGAGGAAGAGACCTGTAACCCTAGACAAGGGTCCTCATCTGAACACAGCCTCATTAGACGCTAAAGTCACTATCACTATTTGGAGTCACTGACTCATTCTCTCTTTTTTTCTCTGTCTCTCTCTTTTTTCTCTCTCTCTCTCTCTCTCTCTGTCTTCATCTACTGGCCAGTTTTCTTAATACAGACACATTTCTAGGGTTTTGAAATGGCTTTGGATGGCAACCTGAAAAGGAAACAGAACTTTCAGATGTCTGCCCTGTAAGACTGGCAGAGTGAATTTTTGTGGGTAGTCACAAAACCCGCTCAGATCATACCAGTACTTCAGGTCAGTCTGTCACGGTAGCCATGGTGAAGGTGCTGGAAATGACATTCACTGACTCACTGGTCTTTAAAAACAGTGGTAATATGTTACGGACAAACTCTCTCCTGTCAGCATCTACTGTTGGATTTAAAAGTTTGTCTGTCTTACCTTCCTCTTCGACTTGAAGACATTACAGCGGAACACACTGCTCTTCTTATCTCTAGCTATATAGCTGAATATTTTCAGGTCTTGTGAGTCGTGGGAAACATAGAATATTCTGAATGATATACACATAAAGACAAAATTAGTGAACAGAAATGAAAGTTCACAACAAAAGACATAGTTTCCATGGCAACACCTTGACCACACTACATCAAATGACTGTATTAGTATCCTAATTGACTATTATGTGGAAAATGAATAGTTGGGTATCAATTTACAGGGATATTTAATCAAATTTACAAAACCTATAATTTATATCAGCGCAGCAGAAGAACCCTGCTTTTGAATGCCATAGCTGAATTTTAAGGGTTTCAGGGTTTCAACTGAATTTAGCCTGAATGAGATCTCTGCTTTTTACGGCCAACATCAGTTTGATTGCTGCTATTAAGAAAATACTTTTTCTTGAAAAAAAAAAAACAGGTTGTTCAAGATAAAAATTCATTTAATCTGGGTTCCAATAGCTTGGCTGCTTCAAAGACAAACACTGTGAATGGTGATGAATTTGGGGAGCTTTGAATCTTTAGTTATTTCTAGTGCTGCAAGTTCAAAGGTTTGAAAACTCGATTGAACACTATAATTTAAATACTGTGAAAATATAATTTCTAATGAGTAATTTTCAGGAAAATAAAATCTCTAATTATTTGAGTTTAGACTTTTTATAGAGCTAACCACACATGCTATAAGCCACATATTCTTCCAACCATTAAGTTGGAACTTTGCTGGTTTACATGAAAGATTTTATGCATTTTAAGCCCTCAAACAGACAATATTAGGCATGAACAGAAATACTATGTCAGCCAAACCCCCATGACAAAGTCTTCGTTTGGTACAGTTCTGGGAACTCTCTGGATTTATCTACTATATTGGAGTCATGGATTTGACTGAGTATGTCTTTGATGCGAAATTCAACAGCCTTCTCTTCTCTTCCATTAAAATATGAGACTCTGAATATTTTTGAGATCTTTGAACACTGATCTATGTTTTTACTCAAACCATTTATTTCATGAGGCACAAAAGGCAGTTTTATGGGAAACAAATGCTGTCAAGGACTGATGGGCTGTTTCTACTGTCAGGGCATTAAGCACAATAGTATGTCATTATTGCCTGACAGAAATGACACCCTTCAGTTCCAACCTTTTTTTCCCTGCCACATCTCTTAGAGGTTTGGCATGCAACAGTATAGCCCCGGTTCTGCGGCTGAATCAACAGCAGATTGGTGATGGTTACATTATACAGTAATGTAAGAGAGGTAGCTTTCCCCTTCATTCATGAGTACAGACAAAGCTCTAAAATGAAGGCAGTGAACTAGGGAAGGTGGTTATAAACCACTGACACAAGTGCATTTCAGCTTGCCTATATATTTCTCATGGGAGGTTTCTGTTCACATTGTGCTCTTTAGCCATCTTTTTTTTTTTGTGCTTTCCTTTACTCAGTTTGAAGGTAATATATTCACAGACACCTTTGCTGACCCATTGTTCAATAGTGCAGGTGCCCCTTGTATTTCATCCTCATTCATATTAAAGACCCTTATGGATGTTGCCAGGGGAATATTGAAGAGTGTTGTCATCCCAGCTCCAGAGAGCTCTGTGTCTCTGCGTGGGTCTCTGTGATCTCAAAATTCAGCAGACATCCACAGCTAATCCATGTCAACCCACTAATCAGAGAAATGAAGATCAGAATGATCTAATCTCCGGACTAAAGGGGAGGACAGAAACGCACCAATCCGTCGTCATGGAGACGGCTAATGAAAACAGTTAGCTAATGGAGCTACAGTACACTACTTAATTAATCAGTTTAAAGACTGTATCTTTTCTTCAATTGTTAAATAAAGTCATTTCATTTCAAGAGTCATGTTAGTGCAAAATGATTATAAAGGACCTATAAAACTTTTATTGTTTTATTTATAGATACTCTTTGAGTGATTTTCAGATAATATTCTCAAGTTCCTAGAACTTGACCTCAGTAAACTTTATTTACAGTTTTTAAAGTTTTTTTTTACATTAAATTGCTAGTAAAACTCAGTCAGAAACTATCCGAGGTTCCAGATGGCTCATCTTCTCTAAAAGTTTGATGACACGCAACAACTAACTAGTTTCATGACAAATCTATTTCATGTAAATCAGTAGTACATACAAAAACAGGGCCCTTTGAAATTTCAGAATTTTAGTGACTGACAACTCTTATTGACCAATCAAACTTTGCTTCCATCTGAGTCCAGTAATTGTCGGCACACTCGCTAGTGGAACAGGTTGTATACAGGTGTATAGAGAATGCATGCAGATGCATTAGGACCAGGGTTCAGGCCCAGTGCTATCAGAGGGCCCCAGAGACATAACGTCATGTGAAGTCTAGACTGGGGAATTCTTGGTTCACCTGTAAATTGGGTCCTGGGCCAGAGTCACCTGATTCTCATCCAAACTGAGCTCTTTATTCTAGAATCAAATAATGACAAAAACAAAAGATAAAGTTTATTACATAAACTCACTGACAGTCATTTGTAACAAAATTAATTAATAAAATTAAATCTCCATGATCGCACACACACATTGTGAGCAGTAAATTTGACCTCTGCATTTAACCCATCCATACACAACAGTAGTGAGCACACACAACCGCTAGACACAGAAGCAGTGGGCACCTTTTGGTCACAAGCCCGCTTCTCTAACCATTGGGCCATGGGATTTAACTGTTACACGATCAGGACTCAAAAACTACAAGAAAAAACAAACAAACAACAAAAAACAGACAGGGTTTTACCTTTTTCTTCTTTCGCAAAACCACCTTGACACCGTCCACTGACACAATAAGGTTGACTTTTCTTTTCTTGATTTTCTTGATTTTAAATTCAGACTGAAAACAATAAAATAAAAAAAAGCACCTTTAAGGGGGAGGGGGGGGTGGGGCACAGTACATTGTGTTTAACAAACCTTGAATAAATTGAGACATCAAGCAAACATCTTTTCGTGTGTCTGCTACTGCTGGCATTTTCATTCAGAGCTTTCATAATGGGTTTCTTCAACATGTCTGGTTCTGTTTTTCAGACTGGCCTGCAATTTTATACCCCATCCAGCTGCTGTCACCCCCCCCCCCCCCCCCCCCCCATACACACACACACACACACACACACAATGCTGTCTGATAACGAATGGTCCATGGCTGAACCAAGAGCGAACAACAATGTAACCAATAAAAGACTGACAATTGGCAGCCAGTTAAAAAAAAACCTTCACAACATGAAAACAGTTACTCAACAGGAAGTAAACAGTTCAAACTGATCTGCTGTAGCTTGTCAGACATAGAGAACAATTTCAGAAGGAAGGAAGAAAAAAGAAACAGCTACAGATGAGAGAGCATCTGGAAGTACTGCTCGCTTGAACAGAGTAACCAAAAGTGGAGCTGAACAAGAGCTCCACAGAGATGA
The DNA here is from genome assembly GCF_902362185.1 of Chanos chanos. Taxonomy (NCBI): domain Eukaryota; kingdom Metazoa; phylum Chordata; class Actinopteri; order Gonorynchiformes; family Chanidae; genus Chanos; species Chanos chanos. Next base: position 24,061,273 of record NC_044499.1, on the reverse strand, counting down.
GAAGATGAATAAGGAGTACAGACTGGTTTCTCCCAAGTCTCACAACATGGCAACTCCCAGTGAGTCAGTGAGTCGAGCAGGCAAGGAAAAACCACGGAGCAGGCGAGGAAAAACCACGGAGCATGCTCACTTTCATCCGTCTCTTTGATTAGCATTAGCATACCCCCTTGCTACCGCGGCCAAATGGCAGGCCGGTTCTCGCAGATGCTTTTAGAGCTGCCTGGGGTGAAGGCCAGGAGACTGGAAATGTAACCTGACATTCGCAAAGAGCAGCAAAGCCAAATCAACCGCTCCTTTTCACCTCATGTGGGGAGAAACTTCAATTTCTGTAGGTCATCAACAGCTTTTCTCACCTTCAGATCCCTTAAATATTCCTAATATGACACATAAAACAACATTTCCTAGCAAAGACTGAATCATTTCACTCTGATGCTCCATCACCAGTTCCTCTGTGGTAGTATCTGAGGCCTTCCCTGTCCTGTGAGCACCATCATGTTGTTGGTCTTCACTGATGAATTTAAATGGGTGTTAGAGCAATTTAGAATCTATGGAGCTAGAGACTAATTAAAGCCAAGAAACAAAGCCCAGAAAAACAGCTTTCTTTTCGAGGATCTTTACTGACTTTACTGGACTTCTCCAACCCAAATGAACCAGTAAAAATTCTGTAACTCTTCAAAAGTGTTTTTTTTTTTTTCACAGCTAGAATCATGGTCCTATAACTGTCTTGTAACCTCTGTGGCTTAAATCACAGAGACAGCTGTTTGCTGTGTCAGTGTGACCTTCATAACAGTCTACATTATCCATGAATCGCAATATTAAACGTGTTCCTGGCTTGTAGCCAAAAACAACAAAAAGATAAGCTTGACAAAAAGATGTCTTTTTTTTTTTTAATGACAGGCATTTCATTCTTAGCATATTCAAAAGCGCACAGGAATACTGCGAGTGACATATGTTTTTAAATTAATAATACTGGTAGCCACACTGTCTTAGTTTTAAAATCAAACCTGAAACTGTGGAGCACAAGGGAAGCTTAGAGAACATAGCTGTACGCCGATAGCCTAATAAAACACCGACTTTCTCCCGCAGCGCGACTCCAGTGCCTCTACTCACCCGTATCCGCCTCATCGCTGCTACAATCTCCATACGGCTTTTTGGTCGCACAATATCCACACTGCCAATGAACTGTGTCATATAAAAAAAGCGGAACATTGTTCACAATCCTGAATAAGCACTAACACACTACAATTTTATTTGCAAACTTTTTCCTTTTAATTCAACATATGGAAGAATCAGATAAAACAACAGTCAAGAACGTTCACATACCTTCACCTCAAACCTGACCCCATGCTGGAACGCCTCCTCATTGTGCACGGGGATCTTCAGGTCGTGCGCATCGTCTACCAAATTGTATTTCGTTTTTTCAAGCATTATTGCTAACCATACCTTTTTCTCAGACCAACACGCGAATAGAACAACTCGTGTACCAAAGAGATCGCTTCTGCTACCAAGCTATTTTTTTGGACGGACTGGGCACATATTCCAAATATAATGTCATCCGTAAATGTCACTTAACATGAGCTAACGTCGATTCTCCCTTCAGGCTACAAAAATCTACCGATACGACATTTTGTTAGTTTGGCTTGAAGGGCAACCAAGGCACAGTTTAAGGTCTGAGTGTCTTCCGTTCAGTCAAACTGGAATTCTACCTGTCCCTATTGGTGCAGAACATCATCATCACCATCATCATCACCACACTGACGGGTATTGCCCTCGGATAGAGGAAAAACTGACTACTCGTGAGGTGCTGACATCTAGTGGTGTCATTTGGGAATGTGGCACCCAAGCCAGATGGGCGCCCAATTTTAAGATTTCTAATAGCCTAGGTTTTTAACAAGTACGAAACAGATTTCCATATCTACAGATAATTTCGCTCACTAGTGAAAAACACTAATGTGTTTTTTGTCCTTTTTTTTTTTTTTTTTAGTAACTGGTTTGGTTTTGGTAACATCGTGTTAACTGTGAGGACGATCACATAAACTATGCTTAGGTGAGTGTGCTCCAGAGACCATGATAATGATTTCTCTCTCTCTCTCTTTCTTTCTCTCTTTCTTTCTTTCTCAAATTTAACTTCAACTACATTTGTGGTCTGTGTGAGCACATACACACACACGCACACACACACACACACACACACACACACACACACACACACACACACACACACACATTCCAGTGGCTGCATTTCTGCCTTGAAGCTGGGATTACCCTAGCAACAGATTAACAAACATTAACAAGTGGATTCTATGTAAATTCTACAAAAAAAGAGCCATGATAGCCTAGTCAACATAGACCTGTGCTGTTTATTTACTCAGACAGAGGTGCTAGTGCCTCTGTTGTCCTTTTCAATGTTGCAGTCAAATTTTCACTCTGTTATCTCTCAGAGCTCACAGGTATTGGTAGTTAGTTTGAGGCATAGACTGCCCTGGCTTTGATAGTCGTGCGGAGCAGGTGTAAGGATTTGACACATGAAGCTGGCGCACACATGCTTTATTCATTCTGTCTGGAAAATGTCCTTTTACAATGCTATGATAAACTTTGTCTTAACGACTAATCCGTTACTGATGGCCCTGTCTTTTCCTCTTTTTCTTTCTTTCTTTCTTTCTTTCTTTCTTTCTTTCTTTCTTCCTTTCTTTCTTTTTTCGACATCAAATCTTTACTTTTCCAGGCATACACATACTGCATGTCCATTTCTGTGACAAATTAATAGTCACACATATGATGGTTTACATAGTTTCACATTTCTGTTTTCTGTTTCCAACAATAGGAGAGCTTTTTCAGCTTTGCAACGAAGACTTTGGATATTTAAGTCTCAGTCACACCTTTCTTAATCGAGTTGAGGACTACGTCAACTGAGTCGTGGCAAATGCCTGGGATTTTTTGTGCCATGATGCTCAAACATAGCTTTCCAATAACAAAATACAGTGACCCAAAAAGTCTTTGTAAAACCTCACAGACAGACTCAGGACTGACAGCGTCTTGGTTGGCCAAATCGGCCACCATCTGCAGAAGCGGCTGTGACCTTACATGTTTCTTGGTTTTTCGAGGCTTTCATGTGAGATGTCAAGCCATATGCTGGCGTCACTGGGGCCACATTTGTTCTGGGTGCAACTATAAATAATCCAACTGGGTAATTGGATGTGTGCTGGCTGTCTTTTACACAGAATGTTAGTCACTTTTCAAATGAAGGAGAGGCTGAAAATCAGGCCGAGAACTGTCTGTGCTTGTTGATCTTTTTTTTTTTTTCCCTCTTTGGGATTAAAGAGGCTTGTTTTTGTCACCCTGACCCTATCAAGACAACATCATCGGCCTCTTGCTGAAAAGCTGCAGGATGCTGACGAGACCTGAAAGAGGGGCAGAGGGGATGGTTATATACCTCAGAGGAGGCCAATGTTGCCTTCGGGAGACCACTCAAAAAAAAAAAAAAAAAAAAGAGTTCTAAAAAAACAGTCAACAACCTGGAATAACAACTTATTCAATAAACCACACACAGACACACATAGGGGTAGAGTGTCTGTTTGCCACCAGCTCCAATAATCAGAATTGTTTAAGTCATTGAGGAAGTATAGTTTGTTGTTATTGTGGAAGTATAGCCATTTTGTTGATAGCATCCCAATTATTAGCCCCCACGTTGGGCAATAGCTTCTTGTCTCACACTTTTGTAGCTGTTTCTTCTTGTATCTGTCTGTAGTTGACTCTTTTACTTTTATCAAATTTTCTTGCACTTGTGTCTGGTCTAACACTGAGCCTGGCCACAGCAATTTTACCACAGCCAGCTCCTCGACGATGGCAGATTGGACTGTAGTTTGCCTCACTTGGAAGTGGCTTCTGTTAAAATCACCTACTAAATGAATAAATGTAAATGTAAATATAAATTTAAATGTTTTTTTATTTACTCAGAATCCATCCCTCTATAGCTCAGAACCAGAGTGTGAATTATACAATGACAATTGGGGGGGGGGGTCAACTTTTTGTCCAGGGCTGTATAGCATAGGGCATATAAATGTTTTGACACCCCCCCCCCTCCTCAAACTGTTATTTTTACCTCTCTTTTGGGGGGGGGGGGTCCAAGTCTTAATTAGGGGGGTCAGACTCCCCCAATCCCCCCTGTAATTCAAACCATGCTAATAGCATAAAAATGTCATTTGTTAACATTTCTAAACTTGACCTTATTTGATGTTTTAACTTCTGCTGTGAAGTGATCACTCTTGCCAGATGTATTTGAGTTATATGGAAAAAAAAGAAAAAAAAATTCAATTCAACTGAATTTCTAACCACAGATTCCGAAGGAAAGATACAGTAGAGCCTAAAGACCACAGCTTTTGGTAATTTACTGTGAGGTTTGCATGTTTATGATTAGCTGCATATGGTCTGAAAAAGTTCCAAGAATTTAAATTTTTTTTTTTATCATTTTATGTCACAGATACAAGCTTCAATGACCTGTTAAACACATATCAAGGTCTAAAACTTACGAAAGAATCGATGAGCATCGCCGACGCCCATGAACCATGACCGTTTTTAAATACAGTTAATCAAATGTGTATGTTGTCTTCATACTGTAATTTTGTTAAAGTTATTCCCCAGCCCAAAAAGAACAGATTGTAAATTACACAGTGATTTAATAATGAACAAAAATCTACTTTTGTGTACAGTTTTATGGTTTGAAACCACTTTGTGCAGCTACAGGCTGCACTTTAAATGCAAAAGTAAGGAATATGGGCTTTGATTTCACTGGCTTTTCTTCTACTGAATTCATACCTCATCTACACATACACATACACACACACACACACACACACACACACGCACACATATCCAAAACTGTCACTCACAAATGTACAGAGACTCCATCTCAAACTTGTTGTCTGTCACTTTTCATTGGTTGCTGGAGGTTTGCTATGGATAAGCTTTACACATAATAAATTCCATTTACCATTATTCAGCTTTTTAAGTGACCAGTGATGGGTTTACTGACAGATTTGAGTGTTAAGGAATTTAATGTGGAATCCAGTGAACAGTCCCCTCGAATTCTGGGGACCCAGTGAGTCATATCCTGCGTCAATGTATGTCATTATTCCACTCTGGCTCTAGCAGTGTTCCTCATGTGAACGATTCCTGTGAAACCAAAACATGGCGACCGCAAGGCCCCAGTAGCCCTTAGGAATAATTTAAAGCACATGGGGTGATCTGTAAGGTAAGCCATGTTTTCCCAATGTTTCCCCTGTAAGTGAATGAAGTGTTGCACGATGTGTGAGTACAGTGTGGCTGAAAGGACTCCAGAGCTAGTGATAGCGTTTCAGCATTCACGCATTTCACTGTGTGTGTTTGTGTGTGTGTGTGTGTGTGTGTGGGTGTGAGTGGGTGTGTTTGTGTGTGTATGTGTGTGTTTGTGTAGAGGTGGGGGGGTACATTGGTGACTCATGATGGCAGGGCTATGTGCTGTTAAGCAGGAGAGCGAATGGCAGCTAGCTCTTGTCGGCTACCACTGAGAGGTAAACAGGGCCTAGTACGGCAGAGAGTGGGCGAACTGAGTGGGTCGTTGTGTGTGGTCTCCATGGAGATGAGCCTCTGCTCTACAGAGCTTTCCTGGAAAAACACCTCAAGCTTAATGCATGTAATCAAAAAAAAAGGAGTCATCGTTTCCTTAGCGACAGCGATTAATGTTTGTGTGTGTGTGTGTGTGTGTGTGTATGAGAGAGATTTCTTTCTCTGCTTTGTTTTTGATTTCCCCATTCGATGAGGTTTTTGCTCCTCTGTGTTTCTCTCGTTGACTCTGTGTGTAGGATGCGTGGGATGGGGGAGTTATAGAGGGAAGAGAAGAGATGGAGTGAGACAGAGAGAGTGAGTGGGGGCAGGATACCTACTGTTTCATAAGACAAAATGAGAGGGAATGTGATACCACCGAGGGTTTTGGTTATTCCTATGTCTGCAATCTGAGGTATAAATTAAACATATGAACTCAATGAATGATGACATTTTGAAGATACTGATTCCTTTTCTAAAATCAAAATAACCTTCCATACAATTCCTGAAGCTGTGGACGAAAAATCTCAGATTCAAACTGATGTACTGGACTGCAGTGATTCTGAACCTACCATGAACGTGATATAAGAAGATTTTTTTCTCAAATAGTAAAATTTATTCAAACAGCAATTTTTCAACATTAGTGACAAAAGTATCACAAATAAATATCAACTACATTTATAAAACATAACTATAACAATAAATAAATATTTTCTTCAATAAAACACACATCAATAAATGCATGAGGGTAAACAGATGTGCAAAACAGAGGAGGGAAAAATGCTTCCACAGAAACTGAGTATGAAATTCCAGTCTTTGAAACCGTTCCAATAAGTTCAGCTTTAGTGCTCCAAACGCGCCACCTACGGCGTGATCGCGTCTCCATCCCCCATTAAACGTAATAACATCATCTCCCCTGAGATTTCCAGCAGTGAGGCCATGCAGACAGTAGCTAACTGGCCACCACTAAATTCCAAGACTTCCCATCGAACAGCCGCGAAGTCTGCGATCCGCATGAGATGGTGTGAAAACCGCTCCATCAGCCTTCATGAGATAATTCCAAAATGTTCCAATACTGAACCCAGCTTTGAAAGTTAGCCCGCGAGCCGTCCGCTGAGCTCCTGGTAGGATGCGGACTTGAGAAAACGGGGATAGCAGTCTTTCTCCATCAGCGCATAGATCTTGCTCTGTGCCAGGTCAAAGCAGGAGAACGTGGGATTCTCCACATTCTTTTTAGTGATGCTTTTGGTTTCATGATCAAGATTAACCTGAGGAAAGAAGAGGGATTCATCTGCTTATTTGCTTGATCAGTGGTAATGAAGGAAATACATTAACTTCAAATCGTAATACACTGACTTTAATCTAACTGCAAATTTGTCTGAATGCAGCTAAATGTGAGTTTACCAGAGATTACGTGTCAGTTCTCCCTACTCTAGCATGTCTGCAGAGCTCCTTGAGTTCATTGCTAAGTGTATTGACTCATACAGTTGGGTGAGTTGAATGACTAGTTACCTCTCTAGGTGCGTCACAGCCAATGAACTCCTCATAGATCTGCTTGGCCTTGGCACACAGCTTGGAGGAGGTCTTTGTATTCTTATAGTCCTCACAGGCCAGATAGAATGCTATGTTTTCCTCACTGTACTCAGACAGAAGGAAGGCTCGGAAAGCATACAGTCCCTCTGCAAAGAAACAAAAAGAAAAGAGGACATCAGATGGGCGAACACTGGTGAAAGCACAAAACATCTCCTAACACACAGCATTTTCAATAAACTTAAATTGTCTGTATTGTGTTTCAGCTGTGTAGTCCTATAATTATAGAAGTGCACACTCACGTTTACTGGCCAGAAGGCTCTGAAAAGATTCCCTCCATCTCAGTGAGTCCTCCACTGTCAGTCTGAGGATAAAAACACATCATTAGCTCATGACTGATTTAGTGATTTTTTTTTTCACAATTCTGAAGGAATGCATTGAGATATATATATATAGATAGATATATATATATATATATATAACACAACATTGTGGAAGAACAGACAGGCATAGGAGAGTCTTACCTGAGTTTGTCAGGTTTCTGTAAGTGACCTGTAAGACTAAGCTCCTGCTTCAGGAGAAGACTCCCAAATCGAGCCTTAAGTTCTTTGGCCCTGAGGAGTTAACACAACAGTCCATTAGTACAGGTCTCGCACCTACACTTAATGTTCTACACTCAACATCTTAAAATTTACGCAAAAATGCATTCAGAACTTTTCATTTATTGCAAATATACTGATGTCTATATCCTCAGGGTAATTTCTGTTGGAACTAGTCTAATATACAGCAGAACAGCTGAGCAGAAAAACAATGCCTGTGAAGTCTGTGATTTTTGGTGAGACGTACCTCTCTAAACACATGCTTGGAAGTGATTCCAGTCCTCTGCACATGATCATAGTACGAGAGATTCCAAGTCAGTCACGCCTGTATACACTCCACAGGAAGCAGTGGACTTGTGCACTGTGTTGTTTTGAGGTCTGCAGGAAAGCAAGGCTTTTTATAGCAAAGCCCACACAGTGACATCATTCCTCTCAGCCAATGGTGTGAAGGCAAGGGGGAGGACCGGGGGACTCTCTCCTTCTCTTTTGCCGGTAGTTAGCTGTGATTCATTTCCAGGAGAAAACATCTGCTTGTGTAATTAAAATGACGTCTCTTCATATGATGTCAAAAAGTCAGAACTGTTGATTAAATAGCACAGAGATGCTTCTGTGGAATGTCATCTATGATACACATATAACACATAACTTTTCCCACATAACCAGGTCAGCTTGTCTCCTAAGTATGACAGCAACTCATCTGTCTCATCTAATTTTCTGCCTTTGTCATTGTGATGAATAGATCTAGTATAACATGACATGAATATATATATATATATATATATATATATATATATATATAGGGAGAGACAGAGCGAGGGAGAGAGAGAGAGAAGGAGGTGAAGTTCCTATATAATTGTTGTGAATAAGCACAGTTGCATACAGCTGCGAAGACACATATAAGAAAAAAGGCATTATGAACTTCATTAAAAGATATTTATATAACCCTCCAAAGAAAGCTAATGCCATACAACCACAGTAAACACAATAAGGACCCAGGCCGACTGTTGAGTGTATATTTTTAGGATGGTTTTTTTTTCTGGAAGCTGGGTGGGGGTCTTGGAGACTCATAGACGTAACAGGGGAAAATGAATTTTTGAGAAGAGAGGAAGTCAGCGGACAGACTCGGAAATTGTCCCCTGCTTGGACGAGACATTAAAGCTCCATAAGCTCAACGCTGGTGAGGAGTGAAAAAAAAACAAAACCCAAACTAAAACAATGGCAGAGAAAAAGCGAGCGGTAAAGGAATGAATGCCAGGAATCAAGACAATACTCTGGTGACTGTAACACTGCACACTGCAACTCTATTATGATTAAGGAAATTTAGAGTGACACTTTGGAGTGGTTTGGGGGTTCTAAATTTAGGTTGGGGGCCTTTTCTCGGAACACCCTAAAATCCTTAAATGCAATTCTGGTGTACTTGTACGAACTTTGGTGAGAACGTCAAACTTTCTTGAAACCATGAAAAATAAAAATTTAAGAAAAATTGGTCCAACCTTATGAATAAAGCACTGAAAAAGTTTTTAATTTTGTTTTTGTCTTTTGAAATGTTAGGAGCGTTTTGAAGTTGGCAGGGTCTAACGGGCAATTTGTACATGTGCTGAAATGCTGTTTTAATGCTGAAATGCTGAACTGCTTGCTTAGTTCATGAGTGTAGACGCCTGCTTTTCCCTGCATTGTGCTAAATACTGAGTGTCATGTATATCAGCGTACAGATAGCAGCAACTTAAGCTGAGTTTTTCAAAACGCAAAAAACTCTCTGAGGCACATGTACTGTTGAAGCAGAGACCTATCCAGGTCTTCAACCACATTCATGACTTGCAATATTTTTTTTTTTTTTTAATTAATTGACAAAACAGGCCACAATTTCAATGACAATATAACAATATCAAAAATAATGAAAAAATATCTTTAGATGTTTTTTCTTTATTACTCTGATTAAACAGACACATTTATTAATAGGTTTCTAGGTTTCTGTGTGAGCTCACACAGATCCACTGGGCTGCAAATGAAGTCTGTAAATTGAACCAGTTTGGGCATTAAATTAACAGGCAGTTTTCGCTTTAGGCCAGCACCTCTACCCCTGATTCAGCACATCTGCTGATTCCTGAGTGCTTGGTTTCTTGAAGAGGGTGTACTTGTTCAGTATAGTTGGTCTCCAGGACAGGAGTTCAAAAGCACCACCAGTCTACAGAGTTAGAAAGCTGATACAATGCTGGCACTTGTTGCTCTTATTGCAAAATCTGGTCTGTTTATAGTCATCCATTTCCTTGGGAGTCTTCTCTCAACATACTAGAAACGATATTAAACAGAACCAGGTTTTATATCAACAGAGCAGTTGAATTGTTAATAGATTTTAGATTCCCAACTAAAGTCATCAAAATCTCACTATGAGTGACTAAACAATTGATTGCCATGCCAAATGGATGGTATGAAAGCATTGTGGAAACAGTTTTTGAAATGCAGGATACTGCACGCACTGGCAGATGGTTTGAAATGAAAACATAAAGAGGAAGTTGTGTAATAGCTACCCAAAAAAACTAAGAAATAATGACAGCTTGATAATTTTACATGGGTCCTGTTTTCATTTTCTATGTGTAGATGTTAAAGAGATGTTCTGTTTTCATGTACAGAGGTCACTGTATTTGGGAACACAGCGCTAGAAGACACGAGTAGGCTCCAAGCCAGTGGAAATAACTTGTTCACATGGTCTTACCCTGGATGTACACACAAACATGTTTTTACTATCACAACAAAGCCGAAATCCGATATCTGTTATGACTCTATGATGTCACAAAGGGAGAAAACAGATTAATTTTCATTGGTGCACAAACTATCGCCAAAACTATCACCACAAAAACAAAAGCATGTCAGTAATTTTCAGACACTAATGTTGAACGATCAGGCAATTATGATTTTTTTCCATTTATGTTATTTGTGTACGAACACATTTAAGATATGCAACACACTTTGACAGTTTACTCTCCCATTGGAAAAAGGACAGACCCCCCCCTCCCCCGCATCACCCCTATGCATTCTGTGTGTTTTTCATCTGTTATACAGTGTCTCCTTTACTGCTCTCATCTGCTGTCATCACCTTTTTTCGTGGCCAGTCATGTGCGCCAGTACATGGAAACATTTATAATACTGAGGTTAGCAAGCTTTCTGCACTATTGTCTGTCTTGTATTGTATTGTTTTTTTGTTGTTGTTTTTTTACAAGTTACAGTATCTCTAGAATATGTGCCTGGAATGTATCACTGTTTTGGTTATCTGTGTCATACAGAATGTAGGGCCACACTGGAAGGGCTTCGCTGAAATTACAACAAGCTCCGATTGAAACTTTCTAACTTTTACCAAACACTTTTCATGTGTTTCAAGGGCAATGATTACAAAAAACTCTTTGCTGACCAACAGACATGAATTTACAGGTATATGCAATTAGCAACAACTCTTATTATCTCAAAGAACATGCGGTAAATAGATAAACACATAAATACACACACACACACACACACACACACACAGACAAACACACGTGCCTGTGCGCACACGCACACACACACGCACACACACATACACACACACACACGCACACACACACACATGCACACATGCACGCACGCACACATACACACACACACAGACACACACACACACACACACACACACACACACGTACACGTACACAGACACACATGCACACACACACTGAAACAAGCTTTTCATCACTATATGTCCTATTTCATACTACTTTTTTTCAGTTTGTTCATGATGTCACTGCAACCATTTGTAAAACTTGACTGACCTGGAACATGGTGTCCGTTACACGAGCTGAGGGAGACGTGACATACATTATATCCTGTACGCATGCAAGAGAATAAGTGGACCAAGGTGAAATCATATATCAAACGACACGGTTCTCATTTTGCATTTCATTTACGACCAAATGGCTTTTACTATTTGCAGCCTCTATTTGGGTCACATGCTGATCTGTCTGAACTGCCAGACTCTAGCATAATTATATTTTATTTATTTATTTTGCAACCATGTTATGTCTTCGGAGGCCTGATTATTATAAATGATCACTATCATTCAGCTTTCAGCTCATAACAGAAAAAAGGCCTTATGTAAACCCTAACTTCGGCAGAGGAAACCTCACCCACAGCCTCTCTCCCTTTTAAGTAAATCATCACTAAGATGTTAAAATTCTATTTATAACCTGTTAAGATGTTCATCCTGTAACACATGAAAGCTAATGGACAAACATGGGTCTATTAAAAAGACAGTGATGAGCTCTGCTTTCCCTGAAAAGGAACTGGCATCCAACTATGCCAGTCCTTCAATTATTACTTATATAGAATTTGTAATAAATAGATAAATATGTACTGTTATTTCAAGAAATTAATTATCTCCTTGATAAAGAAAGTGGTATCACATAAACAGGATATATTTCACGTTAATATATTAAAATGTCATATATTCTTATGCACTAAAGCAGTTTCTCACAGAAAAAAAAGATTTTTTGACAAATTTTCCTCGAATTAAGTTTTGAAAATCACTCTTTGGGCAAGTAGTTTGTCATTTATCATTGTGCGAAAATTCAGATGAGTCTGGAGGAGTGGAATTCAAATGGTTATGGATACTGATACATTGGAACTCATAAAGAGATTTCTTATAAGACACCACTTTCCAGTACTGGGTCAATAAGAAGGAACTTTAAAACCACAGTGGAGGCGGTGCGTTTGTGAGTTAAAGATGTTTGAATGATCTCAGAGGAAAACAAACAAAATAGTCAAAAAGTGATCAGAGCCACAGATGGACAATGCATAGCCGCACATTGGGAATACAGATGAATCAGAAACATAGAAATTCTTAATTATTCCCAATGGTCACATTGCATCAGAAGACATTTTAGAAGGGTTGGAAGAAAAAAAAAAGAAAAAACTGTCTTTTTTCTTGCCTGCCATGAGGATTAAGTCAGGGGTTGCTGTCCTGTTTTGATTTTAACTGTTGTGGCCTGTAAAGCCCTTTGAGACTGTAAGTGATATTGGGTCTAAATAAACTTGAAACTTGAAACTTGAAAAAAAGGGTTTCGAACAAACATCATCAAGCTCCAGCAAATCCCAAGACAAACTGTTCATAAGGCGGATCCCTTCAACCTGGAAGTTTCACCGCACTAAGTCAACAGTCCCAAGCAAAAGACAGTAAAAGATGGTTAACTGATCTCAGAATTACTGTTGGACAATGGATAACTAGTCTCTTGACTTCAACCTGGTCTAAAAGGTGTATGATCTGAACTGAAGAGAGAACTCTTCAGACCAAAGAATCTAAAGGATCTTGGAAGAATCTGTAGAAATGAAAACACCACAGAATCCGTTGTCATGGCAAGGGAACAATGTCTGATATTAATGATAAAAGTGTGTAATGAAAAAAGTGTCACTTTCACTGATTCCACTGAACTATGACTTAAGTCAAACATTTAAAAGGCAAAATATAAAAACAGCATTGGAGTGATATTCTTTTTCTCATTTTCAAGGGGATGAACAATATGGCAGGACACTGTACTTCCATTTACACTGGGAACCACCTTGATATCACTAAAAGTAATCTATTAATTAACCATAATTAATTCCTATTATGAGTGCCTTATTGGAGATGAACCACAAATTTCTTCCATTTTTCTCTCTGAAACATGTCACATGGCTGGAATGTGCTTCAGCAAACTCGATCAAAGTGATGTTTTCTTGGCACTGTGTGCTGTTTTGGTTTTTGAATCTGTATTCTGCTGGTTCATTCAGAACTCTGTGTCCCAATGTCTGAACTTCATTTGACCTGTGTTCAACAAAACATCATCTGCACTGTCACAACAGAAGACTGATAGATGAGCATCCATCGGAAATAAACTCTAAACTTCAGCACCACTCACACCCAAACACGGTATCTTTAGCAGCCACTACCTATCATTCACAGAATATCTTTGGGGCTGAATGAGGCCTTGTCTTTTTTTCCAGAACATATCAAGCTATAAAGGACATGAAATTAACTGCAAACGGATCAGGGTTTTTTTTCTGTCAAACTACAGAAAACAATAACTGTCTTTAGCAATTCTGAAAATTTCTCCTACGACAATATGACAATATCTTATCTTTCCATCACTGACTGTATTGGAACAGTTACGGGAAAGTCCTAGTGGGAATTCTCGGTCGTGGTCTATGCTTTCACTAGACCTTTACTCACCCAAAACTCAAGACATGTTTTGGGAAAAGAACAGGAAGGATGGAACTCCCAGATGTCCATGGGAAAAAACTGAGCGATTACAAGACCTTAGTCTCAAAAACTTTAGCTTCTAAGTTCCAGGGGTCAACATATTTTATCAAGGCTAATTTCATGTTGACCAGACCCCAGAGACTGGTCAACTAGACTCCCCTCCAAGGAGTACCATCATATTTGGAAAAAATCTGGCAAGTTGTACACACAGGGGAGTTTTTTGTGGTCTTTAGCTCCACACATCAAATTATGTTTGTTATTTTTTGTTCCTTGTGCTTTTGAGCTAAAAACCTATTCAATAAACACTCTCCAACATTAAATGGACACAATGTCAATGATAATCCAGCAAAACACAAATCTCAAGAGTTTGTTTTATGTCAAATTTTTTTGGTACTCCATGTGTGATAGACAGCAAAGTGGCTGCTGCTGTATTTTGTTTCCGACTGCGTCCAGTGCCCAGGCTCCAGCTCTGGACATATGGTTGTGGACCAGACGCTGATGTTTAATCAGTCCATCAGAGTGCCAGCAGGAGCGGCTGAATCTGCTTTTCAATTCATAGAAGTGAACCAGAGGAGCAGAGCACAAAACCAATGATTCTGAATGGCACGTAATAATGGACAGGTTTCAGTACATTATGTAAAAGCACCTACATGGCTATTAATTAAGTCATGTGCATATTTCTGGGGGTTTATCCATGAATTATAATTGCCTGTAGTTTTAATCCAAACAGCCTGGATGGAGATGGAGTTTTAGCAAGAAGATATGGTCCATGAATAGCCACTCATCGGTCTCGATTACACAGCAGATGTTGTAAGGAGATGAATGTTAAACAGCGTGGGCCTCCGCAAGGAGCAGGTTCCTTTCGCCCAGTATGTGCTTACCATTGAAAACAAGCGGTAGACCAAACAAGGCTTCAGTGCTTGGTTTGAAGATCAGAAGATCCTTGCTACTGACCAAGAGTTCACCCCAAATGATTTGAACCTAATGCACCAAATCAAAAATAAATAAATCAATAAAACCACTCTGCACCACTCTGTTCTGTTTGATCACTGTTTGGTTTGACAGAATAATTGCAACCATAGCTCCACTCTTCTATTCATGGTAGTCTCTTGAAGACCACGTAAGCAGCTGAAATAACACCCCCCCTTCACCTACCGTATATTCTCAGAAGTTCTATTAGGAATTTGTAGCTCCATTCAGGGTAGAGTAAGTGTAAGAGGAATTCAGAATCAAGTGGAGAATCTTCAGAGAAAAACAGTGGGCTGTGGGTTGTGTGTGGGGGTGGGGGGTGGGTGGTGTGTGTGCTGGGGGGGTACATAGAGTACAGGCCCAAAGCAGGGGGATAGGCTGGACTCCGTGGACAATCCTGCCCTTGTACTTGGAAAGATTATGGGCATTCAGATGAAAATGGCCTCTCGGCAAGATGCTTTCATACAAAACCTTAATTGGGAACATTGGAAGAAATGTGCTGGCTTAGCGCTGATATTTCTTTAATGGAAGATGATTACACTCATATATGGCTAATGCAGCTTTTTAGATTCTGTCAATTGCCCACCTGATGAGAGAGCGAGAGAGAGAGAGAGAGAGAGAGAGAGAGAGAAAGAAAGAAAACAAAATAAAACAGAACAAAGTATAATGGAGATATGAATGAGTACAAGCAAACAACAGAGCAGTCACGCAGTCACTCAGGGCAAAGAGGGGAACAGGGTGATCTCCAGGACCCTCGTGACATTGTAGACAAGCAGTCATGTTTCTGTGCTTAAGTTGACTGGGTACAGAGGCAGACCAAGGTGGTAAGCTTAAAAAGGACCATTAATCAAATTGTTTTACATCTACATTGACATTTACATTACATTTCTACTAATTACTGATATGTTACAGGATATATAAACTCAGTCTTCCATTCACTTCAAGTTTCACTGGATAAGACACTCAAGTGTCACTTCTGATATATTGTCTTCCCTCTGATGTCATAAGGACTTCCTTTAAACCGATTTCTTCATGTTCCAATTAGCAGGGGCACAATAAACTGTATTTGTATGTAAGCATGAAATTCAGTGAGGTTCTTCTTTTTAGTTTTTTCCCCCAGGCAATATATCAAATAGTATATAATTATTTAACTATAAAATAATGGCTGATATTTATTCTTTTGAGTAATGGACAATGATTCATCTGGGAAAGTTCATTACAGATGTGATGTCATCACCTATTATGTCATCGCCTATTACACCTTATTCTCATGACATCGTGATCTCATGATACATCTACATTACACAGTACTGACCTACCATACCATTTCTGTGCAGCAACTAATTGAGGATGTTGTTTTTCATGCACATGTATGGTTAAACAGAGGACTTTGCACTCAGCTCAAATCACTCTCAATCCCCAATCAGATTTATTATCACTACAAACATGAGGACACACATCGGTCATTGACATTATTGGCATATTGACTGACATTGTATCTCTTCAGTTATACAGCTACATAGACACTAATCATATTCAATAATGAGAATCTCTTGTAGTCCATGTGACAAGTTGGACCACTCTAAACTTATGAGAAAACTGCTGAGGTCACATTTTCATAGCAAATTATGTCTGGAATGCCAATACAGGAGTGGTGTAGGCATCTTCATGCACTGATAGCCTAGTTATAGACTGAAGTAAGCGGTTGCATGAATACTGTTGCACAGCTGAAATATTCTCCATTGGTTACAAGCGAAATTTCGCCCGAGTTTCTAGTAAATTGCGTCGGGTATTACACAGTGCAGTCTGTGGGGCTGCTTACACGGAATCAACATTAATTGTAAACATACTACATTCTGGAAAACCATCCTAAGCCTTATTTGTTTTGCCATTGGCCTTTCCCTCTACTTTTGATCAGTTACAGATGCCTGATAAAATGTTTGACATAGCTGTTTGGTCAGAAACATAAACTGAAGTCTGGAGCCCAAGTCAGATCTGCACCCACCTCATGTTCCTTAAGCAGCTAAAGAACATACTTTTCTAGATAGGGGTATGCTGAAAAAGGTCAGTAGACCATGGTTTCGCCCGCGGGCAAAGGAAATGTCCACTGATGACCAAAATTATTCATATTCTTAAAGACAAACAGAATCTCTCTGACAAAAAATCAGTGTCAGATTATACTTTAGACATTGTTGAACATGGTGATGTAAAAATTTGCCTGTTTATGGCTGTGTTGACCCTCCTAATGGGCCTCATTCACCAGCCGTTCTCAAGAAGAAATTTCATGAAAAACATCATGGTGTGCTTCTTTCCTGGTTTTCATTTCTTTATTTTTTGTAATGTTTATCTATTTGAAGTACAGGTAATGAAGTTAGAAGCAGTCCACTCACAGGAACATTTCATTTCCTGCTCTACATACTCTATGCCAACAAGTATCTGTCAGTAACCCATACACACACACAAACACACACACACACACACGCAAAAGCGTAGAGACTCTTGAGATGAACAGCCTGTCAGATGGGAAAACCCCATAAAGAGTAGAAATAGGAAATGTCCACCCACACAGTATCTCAAGGACCTTCACCTTTTGTCTGCCCAGATAATTGGAAAAACCTTTCTGGAAGAAAAAAAATCTTCATCAGAAAGTGGTCTGAGAGATTGAGAGACAGACTGAGAGAGAGAAAAATAGGTGGGGGTAAAGAGAGAGAGAGAGAGAAGAGATGATGAATCACATACAATGGAGCAGACTTTGTCAATTATGAAGTTTTTTCCCTGCAGCATCTCACTTCCCAGGCAGAATTTGTCATCTGCTCTCTGAGACCTTTTAAGTGCTCTGTTTCTATGGCTTCACGATTCAGAGAGGCAATATGTGTGAGTGACTCAGTGAACGCACACAAGACAGAGACTACAGAATGTCATCTTTCATCTGTACAGCTGCTTTAGACACCTGACACATTACTACGTTAGTAAAATACAATTTAGTGAGGTGAGTGAAAAAAGACAAAAAACTTGTAGTAGACTAGACAGACAGACAGACAGACAGGCAGGCGGGCAGGCGGGCAGACAGACATGCAAACAGATAAACAGACAGACAGGCAGACAGACAGATCGACAGACAGACAGACCAACAGATCTACCGAGACAAACAGATAGGTAGGTAGATAGATAGATAGATAGATAGATAGATAGATAGATAGATAGATAGATAGATAGATAGATACATAGATAGATAGATTATTGACATTAATCGATTACTGTTGACACCATTTGTATAGTGCTACAACACTTAATAGCCACTTCATTAATACTACATTCCCTGGCAACGATGTTTTATTGTACATACAATTTTACTGTTGATAGACAGACAGTGGATTACACTCATGTCCTTGGTGCACACTGCTGTCTGTAAGCATGTGTCATCTCTTTTGAGACACAGTTCACAGTTTAAGCAAAGAAAAAGTTCCATTTGTCAGGATCATCAAGGTGATAAAAGTAAATGTCGAACAGCTATACAAACTGAGCAACATTTTAGTAACCTCTATAAACATAGTCAATATAGTCAGTATATTTGTCCAACTCTGTGAATGTAATTAGGCCTTAATAACAGTGACAAAATTAAGTAATCTCCTCCACATTCCACACCAAACATCCTTCTGTCATCTTCTGTCTCAGCTTTTTCTGTCATAATACCCAAATCCATGCTCAGTCTGTTGAACTCCTGAACTTGTGTTCCTAATGCATGAAATCTTGGACTTTCTCTGTGGTGGTGACCTCTGGCCTATGAGAAACAACTACAGAAGCAAAGGAGAGGAGAGAGTAGAGAGCAGACATAGCCTTACCATCCACACACAGACACACACACAGACACACACACACACACAGACACACACACACACACACACACACACACACAGAGCCTACCACAGACCTGAGGCCTGGGAGATTGAGAATTCTCACAGTTTTACGTTATCCCAGTCACCGTTACACTAACAGCTAAACACTTCAGCTCTCTCAGCATTTAATCAGGTTTAACATTCACGGCGTTTATAGCATTATTAAAAACAAAACAAAACGAAACAAAAAACATTCATTCATTTGAAGCAAACTGGATTTAAAGTTAGAACAGGGATGGGGAAAACGTTAGCTGAACAATTTACAGAGAACAGTCACGCTGCACAAGTCAAAAGAAGTATTATGTTTGTATCGTGACAATAAAAATGGCTCTGCTGTGATGGCTCTTTTAATTTTGTTTTTTTGTCTGTAGTACATGACGCTGAGGCAAAACATCAGAGATAATTTAGCAGTAAAGGTGAATATCCTTACGTGTCAGTTTTTAGGCAGAGAGTTGTCTCATACTGCATACACACAGACACATACACACACACATGCACATACACACACACATGCACATACACACACACAAACACTCAAACATACACACACTTTTTAGATACTGTCAATTGCTCACCTGATGATAGAGACAAGGGAGAGAGAAAGAGGGAAAGAGAGAGAGAGACAAGGAGGGAGAGAGAGAGAGAGAGAGAGAGAGGGAGAGAGAGAGAGAGAGAAGGAGGGAGAGAGAGAGAGAGAGAAGGAGGGGGAGAGAGAGAAGGAGGGAGAGAGAGAGAGAGAAGGAGGGGGAGAGAGAAGTAGGGGGAGAGAGAGAAGGAGGGCGAGAGAGAGAGACAGAGAAGGAGGGGGAGAGAGAGAGAGAGAGAGAGAGCGAGAGAGAGGCACTTATTGCAGGAGGCACTTTCACAGTATCACGTGATCTTCTTATCAGGTTTTCAGGATAGAGTAATGTTATTTACAACATATACAAACTTAGAGATTAGGAGACCCAACTGAACGTGCACAAATAAAAATAATCCCACCTTTTACAGAATGTCACCGAGACAGTTAAGAAGAATAAGAATGTGAGCTATTTATTTATTTTAGTAGCATTTTTCCCGTATAAATTTATGGGGATTGCGGGGAAAATGTGGGCATGCTCTTTTACCTTTTTATTATTCTGGGCCACACACTCCACATTAATGTGCCATAACAGTGAAGCATTCACTAGGGGGAGCGTTATGAAAATGGGCACCACAATTATCATTAACACTATGAAACTGTCATTTCCTGGGAACACATTACTGTGACACTGGGTGCCTAAGAATATTCAGAGGTTTTTTTTTGTATTATCATCATTAATATTATTATTATTAGACCAGTAACACTGGGTCAATTTACGACACTAAGTGAGTAATCAATGAAAATTTTTACCTGTTCTGTTAAGCTGCAATGTTTTAGCGATGCATTCTGATATAACCGTTAATATAATGTA
Organism: Chanos chanos; assembly: GCF_902362185.1. NCBI lineage: Eukaryota > Metazoa > Chordata > Actinopteri > Gonorynchiformes > Chanidae > Chanos > Chanos chanos. The sequence continues at coordinate 24,041,001 of NC_044499.1, read as the reverse complement.
CAATAAAGCTAAAATCCTGTCCTTTTCATGTTCATATCGATGCAAAATAAATTTTTAAACACCAAAATTCAAGTGTAACATGTATTTTCAACATGGGTTTGAGTGGTAAACATTTTATGGGCACACACTGATATGAAATACCACATTGCATTAACCATCTGTCAAATCACTTAGTTACATCAAATACCTTACAGACTTCAGCAAAACGAGTTGACAGGATAAATCACTAAATAAACAGAAATAGAACCATTAAACTGTCTCTTTCCTTTATACTGTCACTAGATGGCAGTATGGTCTTGTTACCATTGTCACTTCCTACGATTCCATTCTTGAAACATAAGATCAAATATTGTCATTGCAAATACATTAAACATACAATTTAGGCGTGGGTGTGGGCGTGGGCGGGGGGGGGGGGGGGGATAAATCAGATTTATTTCTTCAAAGAATGAGCTCGAGAATAAGTTGAATACCTGACAAAAGACTTATCAGAGTGAAACTTTGACATCATAGTTTTTGCTAAACATCAGAGGTGAAAGACCACATAAATACTATATTGTGTAGAATAGCTAATAAAAAGTTTTAAAAAAATTTTACACTTCCATCAAGATAAAAATGAACGACCAAGTTTGGCAAATAGGTAAGGAGTTTTAATCTGTCCTTGCAACTACAGTTGAACACTCTCTTGTAATAGAGTGAACACTTTTGTACTGCCACCATGTTGTTGTGTTCATTTTTCTGTTAACAGCCAAAGACTGAAGAGTAGCTGCTGATCGTCATTCTCCACTGCCAGGAAATCTCATGCCTGGAGACAAACTGCCCTCACACACACACACACACACACACACACACAAAAAAATGCTTGAACACACACACACGCACACATGTGTGCAGGCGCGCACACAATTACACACTCAAAAATGCTTACACAGACACACACACACACACATAACCACATGCACGCACAGATGCACATGCATATCCAGTCAGGGAATCAGCTATAATCATTCATCCTTTTTCACTCACTCACCCTTTGTGCACTTAGCATTACATGCTAGGGGATGAATACTAATACCATCCTTTGTCTAAATGTGGTAATGGATTCTGACTAAGAGTGAAAATGAATGTCTCAGTGCAAACGTGGGGGCATTATTTGTTTATTGGTATGGGTTTACATTCACAATGAAGGCAATGGTATGCAGAGTTGCACACAATGCGTTTCACCCTCAGGCCCCTCTCCAGACTTGGTATGCACCACTTGGTATGCACCCATTACCTGGAGAGAGGTAGCACCTGGCACTTACCAGCACAGGGTCATTCAAGCTGTCCAGAAACATACTTCCAGTTGCTAGGCAGGGAGTGAGTCTGGCTCTGTTCCTGCCTGGTGGAGGGCCTGGATCTTGGCCTACTTGGTCTTTCCTGGCCAAACACTCAGAGCTGTGAATCATCAGTTCATGAGTTCAGGTGACTATTTCATGGGAGCAGCTTCTCCATTATCAAGAGCATCATGAGCCGGGGCGGGGTTTTCCGAGACTTGACTGCATCTGGGCCCAATGGGAAACCGGATCATACCAAACGCGATAAAAAGCGAGTTCGCAGCCCTTTAAAGCAAAATATATCTTGGCGTCGCGCTCGGCAATCTCATCAGCCGAACAGTTTGCTAAAACGAGTTCTAATGGGGTTGTATCATTGTTATGAGGTGATCCGTCTGATAATGACAGATGTAAAATGCTCTTGCTTTGAATCAGAGGTGGAAATAAAAGCAGCAGTTGAGTCGATAGAAGCCTAATATCTCTCCTCACTCTTCCAAATGACTCAATCCCAGAGCCAATCTTTTGTTCGATCCTCCACAGTCCATTCAGGACAGAGATAACGAAGAATTGTCAGCCCCAGTGCTCTGAAATATAACAGAATGGAAATAGGTGGGTTTCTCTTACCAGTTCCATGACGTCTTTGGGACTTAGCGTCCCTAATGGTTTTTATTGTGCATCCTAGTCGGGCTAAAAGCAGAAAATATTATTCGGTGTGATGATGTGGGAAAGGAGGGAACAGACTTACCGGCTCGATCTCGTCTTCCATTTGAATGTCATGATGGCAGAGAGTCACTACAGAAGATGCTGGGGTTTTGGTTGTTACATAGGCCTTAGTTTAACTGTACAGAATTTCTCTCGATGTTCTTATTGAGCATGTAAATATTAACATATAAAACACGAGCTGTGGGTCAGTCTTTTAATGCTGAACATTCAACGTCCATTAAATGCCCTGTGTTATTACAGGTGATCAATCCTGAATTGAAAAACTTTCATAAACACCTAGTTGGGTGGCAGTTTGCTAAAATGAGCCACTGAAACTGCTACTTGGTTGAACAGTGAAATAGAACAAAAAAGAAGAGTACTTCAACAACGTGAAAAGCTGTCAATGACATTTTAACCTTTGACCCTTGAAGAGGGGTTTCATTTTCATCAAGGGATCAATTCCAAAACTCCAACAGCCCAATTGACCATTAACACTGCAAAAAAAAAGGGAAAAAAGTGAGGTAATGGTGATAACAGAAGCTCTCTCAGCTAGAGGGAAAACTCTGTGAACCTGAATAGAGATTAGCTCATAATTGCCACTTCTTCAAATGATCTGACATGAAAGCCTAAGTATTGAGAGTTCTCAGTAATTATTAACATCTGAGAGCATGAGATGGGGAACAAGGCTGAGTGCATTAATCTGGGTAATCTTACATGGGAATGATCATTAGGCATTGGTAAGATGAGCCCCCAGAACATCCACAGACACAGTTATTCCTGTCATTATTCAGGCTGTCTGTTGATCCATTAGAAACTTTTATTTTGGGTCAGTCATAATCAACCCCCTGTAATTATTATAAAGATACTACATTATATGTAACAGTTTTATATTTTATGTGATATTTTGTGATATATATATCAGTTTTATCAATATCTGTGCTTTTTATTTGGATTGTCTAGAGGTAGTACAAAAAAACAAACAAAAAAAAACAACAGTGATGGAGTTTGGTGAATAACATAATTTCAGACACTAGTCTTTTAATGTGCTTTTACCGCTGAGCTGTTAGACACTGCTTACCTGCTGTGGTGGTAATTTAGAGTCAAAAGTTACACACACACACACACACACACACACACACACACACACACACACACACACACACACTCACACAGGTATTTAATGCTGAGACCACAAAGTTGCAAACACTGCACCTGGCCTCACCGGATTTCTGTAATTTAAATCAGTGCTACTGCTATGGCTTTTGTAGATGTATGCATATGAAGACCTAAAGCTATGGGGCAAGGTTTCATGGTTTGTGCTACACTAAGCTAACAGAGTAATTTATGCATTACTATTGAATTACAATTAGCTTACTGCCAAGATATAAACTTTTCATCTGACAAGGCACTTTAAAAAAATCCAACCACTCCCCCCCGCTCCTCCACCACCAACAATGAAGCTTCCAAGTGAACATCACATATTATCTTTCCGGCTATGCCCTAAAAACTATGAATAACCAATCCAAGTCTACGAGACTGTGTATCTGTGCCACCCACCGCACAACAGACAGATGTTCGTCAGTGATGCCAGGCCACTGAAAGTAGTGAAGGTAAAGATAACCCGTCTACCACTGAAATGATTTATCATACAGTCAAAACACTGTATACAATTACAACACTAACGACAATTAGCATATGGCCACCTCTCTCAGAGGGGACAGAGTTATGAGGTGAAATGGATGCTCTGCTTACTGAGAAATCATAATTCCTCTGAGGTTTATGACTGTGGTGGTAACAAGGCCATAAACGAATCCCCAGTCAGGCACTGCAGTGTGACTGCGCGCTGCGCAGTGACGACAAAGGGATGTTTGAGAAACATGCAGCTGGGTTGAGCTGGGATGTGGATTAATGATTCAAGGGTTGCACTGACTGGAGTAAAAGCGTTGGGTGCTCTGACGGCAGTCCAGTCATTTTAATGAGAAAGCCCAGGACTGCTGTGACCTTGGTTATTCTAATGAATCCTAGTGATTGTTTCATTGGCCTGCTCTTCACGTGTGCACTAGGTCTTATTCATCTGTTGTTTGTTAATCTCTTTGAAAGTTGCAAGGATGCCTGAGAGATTAGAGATTTGACATGCATTCTGTGTGTCTGATACAAGAGTCAGCGTGTGCATCACATAGCTGTCCTCTGGTTTTATGACTGTTTGCCTGGATAAGCCATGGAAAAGGTGTGCTGTGTGACAGAAGAGGATGCTAGGCAATGACTGGACCCGTCTAAAGCCTTTGGGGACCCACCAAACTGCCATAACTAGACATCTGTGGTGATTTCCTTCTCTTTGGCCAACAGGCATCAAAATCATGAGCAGTTCCTCCAGAAAAAAATAAACAAATAAAAGACATGGTTATTTCATCATGTGTAAAATATTAGATGTGACTTTATGACCATATGGCCTTAAACAGGCTGTGGTTTAATGATCGTTGTGCTATGGACCAACATGTCTGTGCTGTATTTGTAAAAATCTGACTTTTCATTCAGTAGATGTATTCTCAGAATAAAATGTATTAATTTCATTTTTGTCTGTCTGAAGGTAGAAGACTTCATCTTTGTCTGTTTTCAGAGAGAAAAAAATTAATTGAAGATTAATCTAGTACAACCAATTAAATTCCATGTGTCCAATTCATTCTTGGAAAATCTTATTACCACAGAAATGAAGTAATTGTGTAAGAGAACAAAGATCAGCTGCAAACCATTTTCAGCTTTTATTTATTTATTTCAAGTGGTGTCATAATAATCAATTAGCACAGATGAGCGTTTCTGGATTAATGGACTAAGACTGAAGAATTTATGAAGAGTGGGTGGACGGTGAGACTGAGCAGGCGCCTCCAAACAGATTTGTCTCAATTTACCTATCAAAGTCTCAGGAGAGTCCTGACGATCGTATAACAGGGCCTCACTGAATGGGAATGACTGTGCCGGAGCTTGAGAGACAGCTATAAAGAAAGGGGTGAAGTGGTAGGGGGTGCATGAGTGGGGGTGGAGGAGGACACCTGAATTGAGAATAATGAGCTTGGAATGGAGCATAGACATCTCTTTCATGTTCAGTCGCGTTAGCATCGTACTTTCATCATCAACTACAAACTTGTGGAGGGTTTTGCCTCACAGACACACTTTTACTACGGAGTGGAGAAAAAAAGGAGAGAGAGAGGGAGAGAGAGAGAGCTTTTCGCAGCCCGGATTTTTTTTGTTGTTGTTGTTTATCATGACGTTCACGCTTGCATTCTATGCACATGTGGAATGCGAATCGACATTAGCAAAAACTTAACTGGTGACAAAGGTGTTTTTAATGGTGTCACAGCTCAAGCGGCTGAATTCATAAATGAATATTAACAGTGACAGGTTGACTGCACATATGATGGATGCTGTCATTAAGAGCCACCAAGGACGATTAAAAACGGACATGTATAAAACCGTGTCAGGTCGCAAACAGTGGTATAACGTAGAAAAAATTAGAAGCGACGTGTTGGGGCAAATTCAGTGATGTACGCACAATAATATATAACAGCTGGAGGGGTGAATGATTCCAATTAGGGCTTTATGACTCTGTCAGAAATATTTTAGGAAGGCGAAATACATGTGCCAGAGCACAGATGCACGCAGGACATCGCCGCTTAATACAAATGTTTTAAGAATTCACAGCTGTCGCACTGATGCCTGGACGCAGCGCAATCACCAATTGACTTTGAATAGAGATGAATGTTGGGTTCTCCTTTAGTTCAGTATACAGTGTCAGTTAGTCACATTACACAATCATACCTCTTGCTTTGCATCACCCTTGACTTCTCCTAATGCGTTCTGGTTAGAAAATCCATCTGGATTCGATACCTTGTTTGTGTATTTGCGTGAGTCATTGGACTGGGGAAAAACGTTGATTAATGGCTCCTTCTCCAGGGCAGATTGCTGGTGCCTTTTGGTTATGATGTGAGAAATGAAGCGAAAAATATTAGGCTTTTAACGTGTGAGGCTAACTCAAGGTTGATTTTCTAGTCCACTGCAGTACAGTGTGTCTACTGTTTAATTTTAACAAACAGGGTCTTGTCCACAGGGTCTTGAGGTTTTGACTTCCTCAGCGTCAAAAGCCAGTTTCGACAAAAACTGCTGTTCCGCTTTTCATCAACAAGAACAAAACGCGTATGATTCGCTCTTAACCTACAACTAACCCGGCTAGTGTTTGTCCCTCGTGAATTCCCCAAAGCTCCCCTCATACCATGGCAATAAAACAATATGACACGAGCTGTCATGTTCAGAGAAAACTTTGAAAATTAAAGTAATTATGTTGTTCGCCCGTACATCTGAGACGGCAACGTATTCTCTCCTCACGAGTCAAGAGACTTTGTTGGTCGAACCAGAAATCATATATGCCATCATCAGCTTTTTGACGTGTTACCACCGGAAGCTAATGATCAATCAAGACAGATTAGTTTTAAAGATCCTCTTCGGCTGGCTCTTGGTTTTTCCCCCAGCGATGCTTGTTTCTACCCCATGATGGGCTGCGGTGGTGCTAGCCTTGAGATTATAGATCATAAGACTGTGAAAGGGACTGCTTTCTATCTGTCTCTGAGGACAAAAAAACTGCTGATTCGCGCATCTCCTCTCGAGCTCCTGCGCGCGCTTAATTGCAGAACTGTCCCTAGCCGTCCCCTTTACGCGTTGGCTTGTCGATGTTTGATTTATGTTGTGGCGTTGGTGTGTTATTTCTTTTAATGAGTTTTTCATAACCTCTGAGGCTACTTCCAAAGTAAACCTCTCCTGTACATATACCACTGCCACCTCTCACAATACCTAACCAGAAGAAAAAAAATGTTTAATAATCATTTGAGATATTTACACAAATGTCCAGAGTTCACTGAATATCGTTCTATAAGGCACCGTGAAGGTTTGCATCTCCCTTAATCTTCATGGAGTGTTGCCTAGTACACTCTGTTTTCAGTCAGTGCTGAATAGCTGAATATGATAGCTTAATTTATTCACATGGTAAGGCCTAATTCCTTCATTGAACGTTTTGAGAACATTTTCGGTGGGTGGCAAACAGCAAAGATGGATTTGCATAATACTGTGTTTCGGTAGGCAGTGAGTTTTGGGATACTCTGGGGATCTCCCATAATGACCAGTTCTTTTGACACATGACACAGGATACTGAAAAAACCAAACCAAACCAAACCAAAAAAGAACTAGACATTTGCCTCCTCAGTTTAGCTTCAGTCATGTAACCATGTTTGCAGATCTCCTACCTTTCAGTTATGTCACAGTCAAGCTTTAGAGCTGCCACACAACCTCTCTACCATGTGTTTTCATACTGAGAATACCCAGCGTCACTGTTAAACATTACACGCTTGGACAAGAGTGCTATGTTCACAATGGCATCACGCAGGTCTATATCTATTCCTATGAGCGCGGCAGAAAGCGGTGAGAGGGAACGAGGCCCCATCATGTCTCCAGACTGGGGGATCCTGGCTGAATGCCACCGTCGGTCATCGACTGCTCGTTTGCTCCAAAGAACCCCTGCAATGGGTCTTAGTTCTGCTCCATAAGACAGTGTGTTAAAGGGACCACACTGGGGAACAAGCTGCAGTGCTTTCATCTCACACCACCATGTGCAGGAGATGACTTCAGAAAGAGTGAGTTTTATAAAATACATAAGACATATTTAGCTGACTGCGTATGCAAAAATATTGAACCCTGGATATTTGATTAAGCACACAAAACTTAACTGCATTCTCTCAAACTGAGCTTCACAAAGTGTTCTTTGATGCTTTGAAAACCTCGGTAGGTTTAGCTCAAGCACCAATATATCATATTTAAAAAAAATTGTCCACTGAAAATCTCGGAAAAGAGCATGCATCTACAGTTTTACGAAGCAACTCATACCAGCAATATTGACTGGATGTGGGATATTAATAGAGAGAATTCCTCCTACCTGTCTAGACAGACCCTTTTCATCAAACTCAGCCTATGTCCAATGCTAAATCTGATTGTGTGGTCAAAAGCCTATTCCTGCATACATGAAAAAAATGATGGTTTGTCAGAGTGGCGTCCACAACCCCTGCGCAGTCTTTCCTTGATGAATCTTACTTATCCTAAAAATGTGTGCACACGCGTGAACTGTGAGAGAAGTAATACAGCCATGCTGGAAAGTGTCCAGAAGAAGCACAAAGCTAGACAAGTCTAAATGAAAGCTGTTTACTTGTCCAGTTGTCCACAGCAAATTAGTATTGTAAAGCATAGGGGATGCAATAATAATAATGTAATATATAATATGTAATGTAATATATAACGTAATACAACCTACAGTGAGTTGGTCAGTGGTCAGTGAGTCCCTCTGAATATTAATTTTTTTCCCGAAAATAAAGCGTTGCTATTGTTGGAAAGCTTGTTGGTTGAATCGCCAATAATAAAGGATTGATCACTTTGGCCAAAAATAAAGCTTATGCTCTTTTTAAAGTAGTATTTTTTTTTTTTATAGTTTTCTCATTTTTATAAGACCTTTTAATAAGAAATGTCCTCTTGTTTCCTTTAACAAGAAACCACTTTTCTGCTGAAACAACGAGCCTTGAGGATGTACTATTCCATAATTTTAAGAGATGAGAGAGATAAATTACCACTTATTTGTCTGTTAAAGTAAGCTACACATGACCTGAAGTTTGTATAGAAGTTAATATGTTCCCATGTCAATATTCATGAATCCAACTGCTTGTCATGATTTAAGTGAACACATCATCTAGGCACAGACTGATTTTTTTCCATGCACAGCTGATGAATACGGTTTCTGTACATTCACTTTGCAATCTCTTTGAGATTCTTCATCATATAACAACAGGACTTTGAGGCTTTGCAATTCTCTCCAGTGGTCTGTCAGTCCCTCTGTATGATCCTACACACCTGATTAATGTATAGTTATTGCTGGGCATGGTGATTGTAGCCAGGAAACCAGCGAGTAACTACAGTCAGTTTGGGTTTCCTGCTGATTGCTTGTGTGTGTATATATATATACATGTGTGTGTCTTCCTGTTTTTGTGTGCTGCTGACAGAGATTCCTGTAAACTGTCACTCGTTTCATGAGAACCATCAATGGAAGATGAGACAGAATATGTGAGACCCTGCAGTGAAAAGCCAAGCCAGTGTTTTGTTTTTTTTTATTTTTATTTTTTTCTCTCTGTCTGTGCATGCACTGTGTTGTCATTGATTGTTCAGGTTTTTAGAGCTTTACAGTTATTCATTAACGCAGTCATACAGCCACTCCCCGTACACCCCCCGGAGGCCTCTTATCTGCCACCGTGACGACAAACTTCAGCGAATAGATTTATCTGTGGTCCTTTTATTGTCACCGCACTCACAGCATGTGTGTGAGAGATAGAGATAGAAAAAGATAGAGGTGATCAGCTTTTCAAAAGCAGAGTGAAAACATCCATTCTCCAGTCCCTTTCAACACGTTACGCATAAGACGCCAAATGCTCTCATTAACTTCCGTCTTTTGTTGTGAATGCATCAGAATCAAAGGCATATGAATTTTGAGAAAATTGCTGTCGAACAGAAAAATGGCCACATCTTCTCCAAACTGTTTCCTGAACCCTTTATGAGTCACAGCACTGACTGCGGCCTGCTGGACTTGTCGACTCAGGATATGCAAACATACATGGTCATACATGGAGACTTTTTGTTACAGGGGTGGTTTTCAAGTGGATTTCTTATGTGTCATTTCTGGCATGTTTTCTATCATCTGTAGATGTTCCCTTGCCTTTTGTTTTTATGGACAAATCTTTTATGCAAATAGGAATGTGTCAACAGTACCACCACCACTGCAGAGATACTGAAATTCACATACGTACCTACATCAAAGCATTGCATCACTCATGTCTTGACTTTCAATACACACTCCCCAGTGCCAGCATCACTGAGAGGTGGATCAGAGCCAAGTCAACAAAAATATATTCATCCCTAATGTATCTCATGTCAGCAGGGATGGGATTGATATTAATAACAAAAATAAATGAGGAAGGAATGCTGAGAGGCTGTTTATACTTTGGACTATAAATACATGGAGGACGTTGTTTCAGTGGACCACCAATACCAGTACAGTACTGGATATACCCATCTGCCCTCTTCTGCCAAACAAACAAGCTAGTGAGGAGCAGCGGAGGTTTGAGACCTCCCATTTTGTTGGGGATGGAAATGAGCAGGGGTGGACAGTGACCAAGTACATTTACTTGAGTACTGTACTTAAGTACATTTTTCGAGTATCTGTACTTTACTTGAATATCATTTTTTCTGGAAACTTATGACTTTTACTCCATGACATTTGAAAGACAAATGTACTTTTGACTCCACTACATTTCTGTGAAGGTTCCCGTTATTCATTACCTTAAAGCAAAGCTCTGAAGTCGGCTTACAAATTTTCTTTTCTAAAATGCGATAGGCCATATTGTGTTTGTCACAGGAGAAAAACCAATCACAGTAAACTACTCCTATGTTGTCAGTCAAGTTCAAAGTCCGTGCTGTATTGGATTTTTATGGAGTTGCCTACCAAATTGTCGTATTGTGACCGATGTTATGTCTGGTTCTTGTACGCTAACTTTTTTCGTAGGTGGTTGTGATGTAGTGCTCACTGCTCACCTATACAACTGTGTTATGGTAGATATGAGGTGCGACTTCAAAATCGCAAGTAATATGTTTGTGAATGTGACGAATCTGGTGACAGAGGCAGACCACAACCGCTGCTGTTAACACAACGCGTGAATACGTACGGGAACCAGTTAGCTTGGAAACCAGTTGGGACGTAACACTGGATCCTGTGTGAACCCACTGTTGACGCATAGTAATAGCGAGTGAAAATGCCGAGTTAACGTTACTGACTTAAGACCTTTCAGAAATACATGTATAAACTATCACTAAATGTTCCATGGTCAGTTTCTCATCTCTGCTTTTCGACATACTGAACTTGCATACTTGTTTAATCATGATGATGATGATGATGAAAAAAAAAATAATAATAACAAACTATAACTGTTTATTCTTTACAGAACGCACGCACACACACACACACACACACTGCTAGGGCCTTGTCAGAACACTGCCATGCTATTTTGTGGGGGCGGGGTGAGTGGGATTAGGGGTGTTAAATTAAAAAAATGAAAATGATGATGGCTGTCCTTTTGTCGATTCAGTTGTGTTTCTATAGGCTTTGTAACATATTCCACAAGCTTTTAACCTACAGGTTCTGCAAGCAAGTCAATGCATCCAGTAGGTTGTTTCAGAGTCATTAGGTTCTGTAAATGCATTGTAGCAACAAACACAACAACGTGTTTACATTAAAAAGAAAATGTACTTTTGAATACAGTACAAAATATAGTATTTTTAAAAGCAAGTTCTCCAGTACTTTAACTCAAGTAAAAATTTGACTGAACAACTTTCACTTGTATTGGAGTAGTATTTGACCAGGAGTATCTATACTTTGAATCAAGTAATGGAGTTGTGTACTTTGTCCACCTCTGGAAATGAGTCAAGTTTATGTAGCCATGTAGACTACATCTTCCTGTAGTAAGTGTTGCATTGTTATATACTTACTGTGCTCTGCTCTCAATCATTAGAATCATTAAATTATTATGGAAGCCACGTAACATTCCCTTGCCCTGCTATGGATTATTGACTGTGGCTTTAATCTAGAGTTTTAATGTTGATGTAGCGGCATATTAACATGCAGTTAAGATATTTTTGATGCTCATATTTCATGCCCACCTTACTCTGGAGATCCTTCCACGTCCACAGTCTCTTCCCACTCAGTATTCTACCAATGTCGTTGGTAGTTTTACTAAACAAAAACTTGTGGTTGTTCTCTTTGGATCTAAAGCCTGTCAGCTCACTGGTCTGTTTAATCACTCACTCACTCACTTAGTCAATCTCTCTCTCTCTCTCTATCTCTCTCTCTCTCTCTCTCTCTGTCTCTCTGTATCACAAACACACACACACACACACACACACTCTTACTGCATAGTTTGAGAATTGGACTTTCATTCTTATTCCTCTTAAGGTTCTGGAACAGATGTTCTAAATTACATTGGATTATTCATATGGCCTTCCAGCCTGCATAAAATCAGAGGTGAGAAAAGGATGAATACCTGTGTTTACTGTGGTTGCCATGGGAAGCTGGCCCTCCAGAGGGACCAGGGCTAGTGAATTCTTTTCTTATGCCAAGCATTCTGATTATACATTTTAACAATGTCATGGTAACTCTGCATCCCACTGAAAGACAGGAGATGAACCTGCCTCAGGCCTGGGTATATAAGAATGTTATACCACTGTTATTACTCTAAAAATAATTAAATGTTAATTAGTGTTAAATAATATGCCTTTAACATCAAGAATAGACAGGTCTCTTCACAGGCTATAAATCAATTTAAATTTAAATGAATTTGTTTTTCTTTGTTTAAATCGTCAAAAAAATTAAAGGAGTCATTTGAACATTTCCCTCCCATATCTGCTTAGAATCAGTGACAAGCTGTGTGGTACCCTAATTAATAATTACTTAATTAATCACACATTGTCTGAGAAAATGTGATGGCATGCTCCATTTTCTAAACCTGCAGAGGAAGCAGATAAATGTAAGATCTACCAGAGACACACCACACCGTTAAATGTAGAGGAGGGGAACTGGGAAGATTAACTTTGTAATGCAAATTACAACCACGACATGGCACCGCGCCGTTTCAAAGACGTATGGGATTTCAAGCGATCTCTCCCACGGTCCGAACCAGCGTTTGTCTAAAGCTAAGTCCCAACACTACAGGAGACACGTCTCTGATAATCAAACCTGAGAGGATGCCAAGTCTTTGATGCTGTGCATGTCTCTCTATCTGGCATGCTCATCCATCACGGAGAAAGCATTGACAAAGAGAGAGTCAGACAGAGGGAGGTCACTCTCTATGCATCTATATCCGCACGCTGATACGTGCAAGCTTTCATTGTCGGAGGCAGCGGTGAGTTTCTTCATACTTCCTCCTCTATTAAGAATGGCAAAAAAGGGTCATGTGAAATGACGCTGGAGCAGCTTCGTTGGCTCTGGTTCAAACTCATCTTCACGAACATTTATCACATGATCTATATCAGTGGAATCTTCAAAAATGGCAACTATCCACACATACTAAAACCTGTCAAACTATCCGTTAGGACTGACATTTGTGCAGTTGAATGCATTTTAATACTGAATATTACACACCTGGATTTCATTCTTTCTTGTGAGCAGTTTGCCCTGAAGGCTATGCAGAGAGGATAAAACATGAAACAAGGAAAATTCTCGGGGGATTCTCTTGAAACGTCTCAGATGTTGCATGGCCTGCAGCTAGCGTTACCTATTTGAGCAAAGGTCAGAGTTCAACGTGCAAACAACATGTGCATTTACATAGCGCATTCCCATTTGGTCAAAGAATTCTATTTTTGAGTTTTAAGTGCTCCCTAAGCATCTGAAGTTGTTTGGCTTCACAAGATATAATACTTTTAAAAAAGCGTGTGGGTGTCCATTTTTCCATTGTGTGATTAGACAGTATTTGTTAATGTTGGCAGGAACCATGCAAGATAATACAACTGAATCTGGACAGAACACTTATTTACTTATACATTAATATATATGTTGTATGACAGGTCACTTCACCCTAAAGAGTTATGTCCCAGTATATCAATACAGTATATGTACTGCTTTTTTTTTTAAAGAGGAAATAAATAAACCATCATCACATCATCATCGTTGTCTGCTGCTTATCTGGGACCGGGTCGCAGTGGCAGCAGGTTGAGGAGGGTAGCCCAGACATCCCTTTCCCCAGCTACATCCACCAGCTCCTCCTGGGGGATCCCAGCTGAGATATATAATTCTCCCAACATGTCCTGGGTCTGTCCTGGGGTCTCCTACCAGTTGGTCGTGCGCAGAACACCTCCTCAGGGAGGTGCCCAGCAGGCATCCTGACTAGGTGCCCGAACCACCTCAACTGGCTCCTTTCAACGCAGAGGAGCAGCAGCTATATTCCGAGCTCCTCCCGGGTGTCTGAGCTCCTCACCCTATAGTGAATAAACTATATACGGAAAACACACATGCACACACACTCACACACACACACACACACACACACACACACACACAGACACACACAAACGTGTGAGTACGCACCCGTGCATTTGTGTGTTCTGTATATGGGTTATTCACATTAAAAATAAATATCCAGAATATATACAGATACACTGATACATAACTCTCTAGGGTAAAGCAATACACTTGTCAATACATTTCCCAAGGATTCTTTGTGTCTGTGTCCTATTACACACAATAGTTATTACGCAATGTTCATGACATAGCATTTTAACAGGTTCAAACTTCAGTTAACTTTGGGAGTGTTTTATATACATGCTCATAATCCATGTGTAGACTTCAGCTGCTATCTAACAAGATGCCCTTTAGGTTTCGTCATAAGCCTCCTGGAGTGTCATTTTTCCTTTTTGCTGTCTCTACAGATGGTAAATCAGTAAAATATTTGTGTCAGACGAGATATAGTTTTTACCTGCTCAGTATCCTGTGAACTCTCTGTCTCTCCTTTCTTTCAGTCCATTTCTTGGATCTCTCTCTCTATATATGTGCAGCACCTTCAGTAGCTAATGTTTTTATTCTAAGACATTGCCATACTCAGACAGAGCCTCCTGGGATCTCAGCATTGGTTCTTTGATCACCTTTGCTAATGGTCTCCCGCTGTCTGTCACACACCATTCATACCACATCCCCTCGCTCCACTGGACACAAGTGCTCGGCAGTCTCATTTGAACCTGGCTTTGTCTTGTGAAGTGTGGGAACGTCCACGATTTCTTTTGTCTCAAGAGGTACAGAGCTGAAAGCAGCCTGGCTCTAAACTTTCTGTTCATTATAGAGTTCTGCAGGTTTGAAATTCCACATTCAAGTGGCGTTGAACTGTGGATGAGAGCGGATGAGTATGGGTTCTTACTGCTGCTCTCTGCTTTCCTTAGCAGTCACATCACAGCCTGCACTCCATTCTTCGCCAGCCATTTGACTGAGGACACTACGGATACGATGTGACAATGGGCAGGGGCACAATTCACTATAATAGACCAGAGCCATGAAGTGCACTGTTTTTGCCTCCACATGAGATTCTTCTAATGAGACTACAAGAATGAAAACAAATAACACTCCATGACATCTGATCCAAACACACACACACACACACACACACACACACACACACACACACACACACACACACACATACTCTCTCTGCTTAAATGAACAACCCATTATAGCCAACCGTGTACACTGAGAATAATCTAATTGACTGTCTGTGGAAGAGGCTACGTGCCTATAGCCTAGACAGTAGCTTTTCAGGATGATGGTTAGCAGGAGGTGCAAATATGCTTTGCTCTTCAAGATTCCAATAAATTAACTGTAATCTAAAGTATCAGCCAAGACTTTCTAAGATGACAGCACCCAGCGAAGCCTTCAGAAGACTTCAGGCAGGTCATTACCTCAAGGCTTCTGGTTGGTGTCCAGATATGACTGACAGTTGAAAATAGTCACTCAACTCTCATCAACAATTTAAGTTAAATTCTGTATAAGAAACCAATTCTGGGGAATGTATCAGTTTGGCTGTAGTCAAACAATTACACCAATTTTGGAAACTTACCCATTTTTTGCAGAGAAAATAATGATAACTCTGTCTCCATACACAATTGGGTTTTGATTGGAAAGGTGCTGCAATTTTCATGAGTTTGTATCTTTGTGTTCTCATGAAATCACTCAGTCAGCTCATTCAGTTGTCAATCAAGTATTTGGTCCTACAAAACATACAGGTTGTAGTCGACACTTACACAAGTTGATTTTCCCAGAGACATCAGAAGAGAAGATGAAAAGCGACTGGGTAAATTTCTTCTACATGAAATAATAAACATACTCAGCTGTCAATCAAGTTTCGCTTTCATTACCTGATCCGTTAATAGAAGGACTGGTTTAAAGCCATCATCTTTCTCCAGTTCAGTCAGGTTGCGTTTAAGGTCTGCAATTAAATGAGTACCCTGGCTATATAACACAAAAAAGGTGCCTTTCTGTAACAGAATTTACCACCAAAGACCAGGTGGTAAATTCTGACAGTTTAATGATTTTATCCAAAAACTACTTTTAAATTCTACATTTACATCTATATTTATTCATTTTGTAATGCATTTATCCAAAGCAAATTCCAAAACATGCAGAGTACAAAACCAAGCAAATAACCATTGAGGAGCTGACTGTTGCATAAGTGTATGTGTATGTTTTGGAACAGAATCTGTGCTTCAGTTACTGTTTGTACCTCCTCACTTCATGTACATTCAGTTGCCATCTGCAAAACTGGCTCAAACTGGGTTTTTTTTCTTCTTCACTGTACCCACCCTTGAACCCCATTGTGTGTCTCCTTTACACTCAAGCTCTTGACATTACAAATTTGGAAACATCTGTCTTTGAATTTCAATAAACTCTGTGTGCCAGTGGGACCTGTTTATGAATGTGAGGCTATATCAAAAATCGCTCACATCTGCAGGGGACATTGCTACTGAAAACAAAATCAGCTTCAGCCTGTGTGAGGAGTGAATTTAGGCAGCTTTTGGAAATTTGCAAGTTTAAGTAGAGTACCACCCTGACATAACTGATACTCTAATGAACCTTAAACTTACACATAGCTCAGGTTCCAATGGAAATGGCTTGATGAGATTTTGAAAGACGGATCTGCTGTATCCAAAGTGCCTATTGATCCCTTGAAGATGTAGTGCAGAAAAACTGCATTAGTTCCTGTTTCGATTGGTCTTTGCATTCATCTGCTAGAATTGATTAATATGTGTCAGGGCTGTCCTGTTATAATCTGCTGAGAAGCTAGAGGGACACTGCTTTCAATAAGTCACCGTGAACGTCTGGCCCTGTCATGTTTATCTCTGGGCCGTGAGTTGCACAGTAAAGCGAAAAGTTCAGTCAAAGTCTCTGCACTATGTGTATCCTCATTTTCACAACTTCTTTTGCTTGAAACAGAACATGACAATTTCCGACACATTCTTAGTGTGTTTTCAATGCCTTTCCATGACAGACGTTCACTTTTTCTCTGTTAAGCAGGGAATTTATTGAAAAACATAGCTGTTGCTGCTGGTGGCTATCAAACTTGCAGGCTTGTCATTGAATAACTTTTGCTGGATTTGTTTTAGAACACTCTGAATCCTGACATGGAATCACCAGAATTTCACCACATTGCACACCAAATCCTTGTCTCTGAATATGCTGAACATGTTTTCGCTAACTGGGTTTGTGATACTACTGAGCATCAAACATTTGAGATTATTCAGGAATGACCCTCAGTGGTGGCTCATTGATAAGTCTGCATCTTGTCAGTTGCTGTGAACTGTTGGAGTTTCTGTCCTCTCCTGAGGTTTGCACATGACCTTAGCATACGTGACTTTAGAGTTTATGTCCACTGAGTGACAGTCATCTGCTGGTGGGAAGGTTGTTAGCAGAGGGTTGTTTTCATCTTCCTCTGCAAACAGAGCACCAAAAGAGTGTCATTTGCCTGAGACAGTAACTCTGCACACACCTTTAATGGAAATCTGTCGATTAAGTCTAATTCGTCTAATCTTAAGATATCTGCTCTATCTCAACTGTTTCATCAAGACATTCAACTAGACATGCCTCTGTACTGAGTCGCAATGGAATTTCAGTTGCATTGATACTGGATGGATGATTGGATGGTTTTTCCAGTACATTTCCTGCAGCTATTTCCATGAGCAGGGCATTTTTGTCATTCCATGCTTGCTGCTGTATGTTCCACAGTCCTTGCTTTCTGTTGTGACCTTGGAGCCAAGGCCTCTCTCTTTCACCATCATTATCACACTGTTGGCAGTTCTACACTGTTTGTCCTTGTAAGTCAAGCATACGTGTTTAGTACTGTGTCTTTACATTACAATGTACAAAATCATATCCTTAACTGTCAGGCGAGTGCCTCTTGTGTTATTTAGTTTCCTTATGGTCCTTAACTTACCATTACTTTCACCTGAGTTGAGTTGCATACACCCTAAAGGTTTTCAAAGTTAAATATAATGAAGTTTGATTTCTATATATCATTATATCTTCTAATGACAGGTCACTCGTACTTCATACCCACCTCAACAGAGCGGTTTGTGAATTAGGCAGAGAGAGAAAGATTTTGGCAACTAATCTTTCCTCTAATCTTTCATGCCAATATTATCACAGGAAAAGCATGCAAATGAGCCTACACAGATTTGCAAAAGAAACAATTTGCATAAGAAGAACATTAAAACTTTAAGAAACAATGATATAAATCCTATTTCCGTGTGAGAAGAATGCAATGTTTAGGGGAAGCAATTTTTTTGAGATTCAGGCATGCAGATCTCACTAGTGATCTGCAAAAACAGCCAAACCCCACAATCCAGCGGACAAGGTTAGTTACAGAAGCAGACACAAACAATGATATGATTCATTCCACACTGATGGACTATCTTTAGACGTCTCTGAGCTCAACACTAAGAATGGATATTATCAACAAAGACATGAGGACCTCTGTTCAGTGACAGAAAATGACAAACCACTGGAGCTTAAACCAGACACGCAAGCAAAATGCAACATGCATGACTGAACACAAATAGCAAAATTGGTTGCTTGTGTTTAGAAAGGTAGGAATGAGTGGCATGGAGAGAAATTTGCAATTTGGTGTACAACTGGTGTGTCAAAGAGACCAACAGCTCCACAACTTGCAATTTCATGCAGTAAAAAATTGAATGGGTATTTGTCAATGGGTCATCACATCTTAAACGAAAATTTACACCTGTATCAGTCTCCAGGATTTCAATAAACCTCCCACACGTCCTCATCACTGCAAGTGCAAGGCCGAAGAATGGCTAAGAAGTCAAATGGTATTTTCTGTGCTGGATATAAAAGGTTCATTCAGGCCGATTAAACTAGATAATGACTCCTCACTCAGTACAATCTTTGCCATACAATTGGGGCATTATCGTTCTGCCCAGATGCCTTTTGGGATTTGTTGTGTATCCTTTTTTAAAGGTAGTGTGGAATCAAACATTGCAGGTGATCCACATGCTGTATAACAGCATTGTCGCTGGAGGACAGGAAGTGGAAAATCAGGATGAGAATCTGAGAGAAAAGGCTGAATACAGGACACAGCAGGCAAAAGCCTAGACTCAGTACAACAACCAATGATTAAACAGATTCAGCAGCCAATGAACTGATCTATGTGGGACTATCTCTTCACAGAAAAAGGACTCGAAGCTGATCCAGGCAAGATGCGATTGGTGAGATTCCATCTCCCGCATACAAAGCTGCTCAGCAGTGGAATGGCACATTACCTAGGCAAATTCATTTCCAATTTTCAGTGAGCTATCAACACCTCCCTGTCAGCTGCTGCATTGGGGCTCCACAGACTGCATCAACAAAGAGGAATTCTATATTCAGATGGTCATTGCTTTTGTCCATTTCCAATTGTTGGCAAATAGAGTTCAAAACTCTGCTGAAAAACTTCCCAATGCTTAAGGAACAATTACTGTCAACTTGAACTCATTCAGGTGGTCGATGCCAGTAATGCTGGCACCATGTTAAAAACCCTAGTCACATGACTTGACATTCTGCATGCTGTTTTATTTGTAATACAAAAAATCCTAATGGTTATCGATGGGTAACTGACAAAAATAAAAAGAAACACTAACATATGCAGTGAAGCTTTTGTACCATTAATCTCCAATTTACCCTTGTAGAAATGGCTGTCTGTCTTTATTATTCACGCATTGACATGTAATTTTTGGCCATTGTGGTTTGCAGTATGTGTGTGTGTGTGTGTGTGTGTGTGTGTGCCACTTCCAGCTGACAAGGAGTGTCTCTCTATTGCCTCTGGACTAAGACATTATACATTGGTCCATTTGTGTTAGTTACTTGTCTGGTGATGGATGTTTTGCGAACAAATCTGTAGTATCTGTGAGAGCTCACTGTCAAATGGGAGCTGTCTGTTGGGTAGTACTTCGTTTCCCACAACACTCAGAATTAGTTGGTTAATTGGTTACTCAGAATGGCTTTGAGATTGTTGGTGTCCACCTTACCCACTCAAGGGTAGAGTGGACCATAGCTATGCCAAGAAAATGCACCATACATCATGACCAAGCAGAGCTGATTATGCCCTTCACCATAAGAAACAAGAACTCTGGTCTTTTAGGTTTCTTTTGAATTTTGTTGTGGCCACACATGGAATTGTCCACTTTTTGCACTTGCACTGCACTTGTAACTTGCACTGCAACCTAACCAGAGTGAAAAAAAGAGAGGGGCTCTATGATGTTCTTAGAATGAAAATTACTGCTAAAACCTGAAATTAACATTTGCAACGAACAGATTCAGAGTTTTGGCTTTCACATTTATCACAGTTCAGGAGATTGCACTTTTGACCACAGTTAACCCGAGTTTACGATGTCCTTCCCGTAGACACCCATGCAATAAATCGCCTAAGCCACTGTTCCGAGCTGAGCAATCTTTGTCTCTGAGGCTCCAGGCTCAACAATTATCAGTCACTGAGGTAACAACCCTCTAACCAAGATAGCCAAAGTAATGAGCATCTGTGCCTATCCAACATTTTTATACATCATCCAACGCATAATTGTCCCGGGATTCACATCTGTGTGGAAGCGCCTGTTTTCAGTACACTGTGTATCCCTCATTTAATCTAGTGTTTCCTTTATTTTGGCAGATACCTGTAGGTCACTCAACATGCTTGACGCAAGTATGCAACATACCATTTCCAAGAAGTCAATCTCCATACAACAGACAAAGGTAAATCTAGAAGTAGATACATAAAATGGATTTTTTAATTTGAGTCAGAAAGGGTTCATAACTACTACAATATATAAAGATCACAAATCATTTGATTTTCAAGTTTGCCTCTGGGATTTTATTTGATGTGGCAGAATTTGTGAATTTCTGCAAAACCTTTATCTCATCTTAAAGTTAACTGAACCATCATTTGAACCAAAAAAAGCCATCAAATATATATTACATCTATGAAGAGAAAAGCAATTAATGTCAAACACCAACAACAGTGAGTCCCTTCATAAGAGTTACTCAAGACTTTCAGTTCAAGGGATTTTTTTTCAGTCTGGAAAATTAAAAATTGCTGAAACAACAACTGGATCCAACTGCTTATTAACTGCAAAGTTTTGCAGCTTCATACTCTGTATAATATGGCTGTTGGCCACTAAAGGTTTCCAAGGCTGCCAGTATCCTCACCACCTCAGTACTGGACAATTTAAGCCTGTGCCTCAGTAAACAAGAAAACAGGTCCAGTTGGACTGGACCAGGCGGTGACAGCCTGTTGACACGGTGTCGGATCTCCATCAGCTGCAGCAGGGCTGAATCCTGGGATCCCCGTGTGTATGGGTAGTCTAGCTGCAGGATCAGGTCCTGAATCGCTTCTGGATCAAAGTGCATGCTGTAGCCAAATAACTGAATGGTGTTGATTTTCATGTAGCCAAAGTTCTGAGAGGTGTCCAGGACTTCTGGCGGGTCAAAGTAGGCGGTCTCGTTCCCCTTGCTGGTGTTGGTTCTGATCCGGCTCCTCAGGTAGAAGTGAACTGTCTCGAAGAAGCTCTTCCAGCGGTTCCCTAAAGTCAAAGTCCAGTTGTAACAGTCCAGTGGGATGTTCAGTTTGGTCTTCTCCCAGTCTGGGTACTGGTTTTGGCTGATGGGCATGGTCCAACTCTCTGAATGGCTGCCACCAAATGGATTAACATAAACAGACAGGACAGGCTCCAGACTGCTGTTCTTGGTCAGGCAGATCTGCAGGGAGATGCCTAGCAACATGTGAAGGCGGCTGGCTTTGTTGTATTTGTTGCTCTTCAGCGTGAGCAGCATCCTCTTCCTCCAGGAGGGATCGAACCAGGCGTTGAGGCGTACGTCATTACTGACGAAGACAGCGTGCACAGTCATGCGTCCATCATGCTGTCGCAGCAGGTACCGCAGTTCCGTGTCCCGCAAGTCTGTCTCAAAGCCCAGGTAGTGTTCGGTGGAGTCCGGTACAGCTGGCCGGCATATACCGTGGGCAAGCATGTAGCCTGGGTTGCAGCCGCTGCAGCGTGTGCGGTTGTCGGGTGAACAGGATGTGCAGTGTATACCCTCACCCACCGTGCACGGGACAATCCCCTGACATGGCGGGTGACTTTGGGGACAGAAACAACTGTGTGTCTCCTCTGAGTAAATACCCATTTGGTTATTCTCGCTGCAGTACAGAAGGGACAGCACATAGTTCACCCAATAAGCAAAGGACCTGACAAGGAAAATAAGGAACAGTGTTACAAAAATCCTTCTTCTTCAAAACCCAGAAAAACAGTGGTTCAAAAACAGTGGATTGAGTTTTAGGAAAGTTGCTTTAAGGTATGTGAGAACTCTACATGGGTGTAATTAATTACAGTATTGATAAAAGCATTTTTCAAAACTGTATGGTGAGTTCTCCAATAGAAATACTCTTATGCTAAAACTCACTGATACAAACTTGTTTTTGCAGGTATTTAATGTAACTTGTCCCCAATCCTGCTCCTGCAGGCCCAGACCCAATGCACTTTTTAGGTTTCTTTGTGTGTCTGACCAAATAGCCTCAGCTTATCAAAGGCCTTATGACTGGAATCAGGTGTGTTTGCTGGAGGTCTAACACATGCCTCAAGGAGCAGGACTGGGAAACACTAAATGTGATTTCCCATTGCCATTTCCCAAAAACCATTTAAAGCCCTGCCAGTTGGACTTCCAGTTAAAACGTTTCTAAATGTAAGTTAATAGCAGCAAAGATCAAAATGCAACCAATAAATGTGATAAATTACTTATATCTAATGAGAGGAGATTGCCAATAACTGCCCTGCTTTTGGCACCAACAGTAATGGCTTTCTCAAACACTGGATTAGGGCAGTATTTTACTATAAAATCACAGAGAAGAATCCATTCATGTCTGTAGTAATAGCCTCAGAAGGCAAAGTGGATAGTAAAACTGAGGTAAAAATAATAATTTATGGGTTTGCTTGTTATCAGGCTTTCTGCAGCTAAAGCTGTAGGCTTTGAAATAATAAAGAGCCAGTAATGCTGTTTTGTACGGTAAAGTATTTGCATTAGCGTTGGAGGTGGTTAACTCAACCATCTCTCAAAGGTACTGAGCCGAAAGACCTTTTCTGCTTATTGTAAGTGTTTCCTCACTTTGCTGAAAACTTTTTTGATTTAGAGTTTGTTCTTGTCCTGTGCATAAATCATCTTGCTTAATTACACTGGATGAAAAAAAAAAGGTTTTGGAAACCAACAGCTAATGAGTGCCTATAAATACTCTCTTTTTACCTTGCCCTTTGCACAATTATTTTGGGCTGAGAGCGGCATCTCTTGCTTAGCCTGAAGAGCTTGTTAGCGACACGTTGCGCCTTTGTGAGAAGCAAGCTGGTACTGGTCTCCAGCTGTCTGTAGTGCTGCATTAGTCCTGCGTCAGTCCTCCAGAAGTGCTGAACAGTGGACGAGTTCAAGGCGTAATGCGTTGGCAGCCTCCCAACAAAGGTCTGGAACTCCTCTGGTAAAGGACATGAGGAAGGCTTTGACTAATTAATATGGCTCTGAGGTAGATACCCATACACACACACTACACACTACCCCTTGTTCTCCATTCAGTTGTTACTCAAAGCACTGAGACAGATTTGGAGGAAACTGTTTTCTTTTTTTTGCATCCTGCTAATTAAATGTTTCGCATGATATTTATGCAAAGAATATTAATGCAGACAAAAAACATCCATTTTACGAGGTCATTAGTTCATTGTTAGTTACTATTATCCTACAGTTTCAAACTGCTCATTTTAAGTATGTATGTAATGATCAGATATGCACCAAAAACATGTAGATTTTGGTGTCAAATTGGCCAATAAACAATTTGTAACTGTCAGATAGGTAGAAAGATCCTAAATACCTATTAGGTAGCAATGCAGGCTATGCTGATGTGTTATCACGCTGATACAGTCAGTCCCCATTTTATTGTCACTGGAGGCAGCATGATGCAGACTCTTGTATTATTGATCATGAGGACGGAATGTCAGGCTATTTTTGCTCAGTCAGTCAAGTTTTGACATACTTACAGAAAATAAAAATGTTCACCACAGACACTGCTAGTCTGTGGAATATTTCTCTACTGTAATATCCCATTAAGAGGAACCGGATTTAAAAATTAATTACAAAGAGGCAACAGTTAAAGTGCGCCCACATGTCAACAAAGGTGAATGTCCCATTCAGAAGAGGCCCCCACAGTAGGCCATAGTGACCTCACAATAAGTCAGAACTACTGAAATAGTGCTGAAATACTGCAAAACAAATATCAGGAACAATGACTTGATCATAAATACATGTAATAGCAACACACTCATTCCCACCTCTACTCATTCTATATGGTTCTTAAAGCCACTGGGTCTGCAGGGCTCCTCAAGTTTGGGACTGGAGGTTTGGAGAACAGCAGTTTTGCCCTCACTACATCATTAGATGAGCTGATTTTAATCTTGTAAACAGGTTTGTGCATTTTTCAGGACATCATAGATTTTACAGTGTTTAGTTTATATAAAACTCAGCAGGCCTCAGGACCTCCAGTGCTGAATATGAGGATGCATGCAAAGACTTCAGAGAACCATGCAGATTCTGATCCATAAATGGATCAATGGACCAAATATCTCAGATGCTGAGACATACAGACAATTAATAAAAAGCATGTAAAGCCACCTGTGTCTTCGAACTCCTGGTTGGCATGCCTCCAGTCCTTTCTGATGAGCTCAAGCTTGCTCTCCAGGGCAAGGATGTCCCCCACAGGGCAGTTACAGTGAGGGAAGTCCTGGCTGCACTGACACCAGCAGTCGTTGTCACGGCACAAAAACTCTCCCTCAGCATTACAGCCGATGTAGCCAAGGGCAGCCTGAACAAAACTCTTTCTCAGGTAACCCGGCAAAATCACCTGCAGTCCTAGTGGCAGAGGGCAAAAGCGAATGGATGAAATAGAAATTGATATGAATACACACACACACACACACACACACACACATATATATATACACACACACATACACACATATATATTGTATATATATGACTGCCACATTTACCCACCCCCAGCTTTCACTGTCATTATATCTTCAGGGCTCAGTTCTTGTCAGTCACCAAATCGCGTGATTTAATTAGCAATTAACGCGGCTACAGGGTGACAACTAGCCGTCAAGGCTCGTGCTTCAAGTTATCATTAGTTGGCTAATTAGGGGGCATCAGCATCACTGATCACGTTAGCACTACACGCTTCGTGACAGTTTGAAGACTTATTCATTATGTCGAGAAAGGTTGAACAGTAAAATTAAAAGAGACTTTAAAGACAAGACAAATTCAAAGCCAGAGCATACCTTGTAACTGAATCTTGTTCTCAGGACTGTGAACTAGAACGGAGCTGACGGAATCCAGATTGTCATAGTTACTGCATCCGAGGGGTCCCGTCCTGGTCTCAGTGACCTAAAGACAAGAGGCAGAAAACACAGATGATGATAACACAAAATGACACATTAAATGATTCTCACATCATGTCTATAGCACATGTGGTTTAATGGCATAGATGACTTCTCGATGTCCCAGATGGGCAAACCGTAATACGGTATTGTTTATCGTGGGATAGCTAGGCATGGCAAGAGGTCACAAACTGCATGTCAAAATCAAGCTTTATGATGACTTCATAAGGCTTCCTGCTACACCGCAGTGTCACCCTCCGTATCAAATATATTCCTGAGCTTAACCAACAATCTGTAAAATCCAAAAACTAACTGTTACACCTCTGTCCTCATAACCCTCCTTTGCTGGCCATTCAGACCCAAGTTTTCTTTTTCTCTGGTTTAATTAATCATTAAGTCATGAGTTACACCTGCTTTTTGTTCATTTAGCTCATTGGTTGGTTTGTATATATGTATTTATATGTATGTATGTATACACATACATACATACATACACGCATACATACATGAATTTGTATATACACATACACATATACTGTGTATGTGTGTGTATGTGTTACCTGTTTCTTGGAGCATCTTGCCTGTCTCGTTTTGTATTTAAGATCTTGGTTTCTATAAAAGTTCCTGTTCTTCACGTACATCTCACTTCCTGCAGTAGTCATGACACTAACCAGCAAAATTGCATTATGTTCTTTCTTATTTCTCTAAATGCTACAGAGTACATTTGCTCTCATGAGTAAATTGACCAGTTGTTTTTCAAACTACTTTATGATTTAAATTCTCTTATTATTCTTTAGTAGTCCAGAGGGCCCATCTCATCTTCACACCACTTTTCGAATATCATAGTAACAATCACAAGCACAAAGTAAACAGAGGGAGGGGGGAGATTTTATTAAAAGCCGCAGTAGGTATCACAGGCTCATATTAATACAGCCAAAAAGTGATTCATTATAACCACTAAATTCTCTGCAGGGTCTAGCTAATGAATTCTCAAAGCTGATCTGTACTCACCACAAAAGCCAAAACCACACACCGCCAATAACAACAAGGTTTCTTTTTTTGTTCTGATTCTTTCGTTTTACAGATATTGGTTTTCTTTTTTCTTTCTTGTCTGGTCGTTTCACTCTACATCTGTCATTTTTAACCCTCATCTTTTCGTTGCCATCTGTTATAGTACCTGACAGTTATAAAACCTCTGGTGTAAAAGAAGAGAGAGCCAAAACACAATGGTGTAAATCGTGCCAATATCTTTGACAACAAAATCTCTTTTCTACTGTGCTAAAATTGGCTCGATCTTCCTGGCCAGCATGAAACAAGGGATTTTTCTGGCCTGCACTGCTGTCTCTGGTGATTGTGCTTAACTTGAGTATTTCTCTCAGGAAAATAGCAGCAATAAAATGCTTTGGCAAAGGCACAAGAAACAGTCTCAAATCGAAAAGTTAACTTTCACTTGAAGGCTTTAAGTAAACTGACTGCCTTAAATGAAACAAACTTAGAAAAAAACATTATTAAGTTAATTGATTTTACATATGGCATGAGATTTGACAGTTCATATGATTTAGTGACAACCTGGTCATTCCTTACCTTATACATCAACAACATCAAACATATTCATTCAAAATTTCACCTTTAATGCATACAGCCCACTGGGTAAGCCAGCCTATGTGAACTTCCACCGTGTCCACAGAGAAAAGGTCCTGCATGACAGATGAGTCACCGCACCACAGGGAAGTACAGTATGAGTCATAATTAAGATCTTAACATGTGAGTGCTGACAAGTTTCACATTTCTCATTCACCTGCCCATCTGTAAGTGGGATTAGGAAGCAAGCTGCACACAGTCCCACATAACCTCCTCACACATCTGGTTCCAACACTCAACCCTCTGGTAAATGGCTGATCGGGCTAATGAATAGAATTAGCTAATGCCGAGTGGAATACCAATTTGACGAACATTAACAATCTGTCATTGACATGCACACACACAGAGTGGCACAGGTAGACGGGTCCTCTCTCTTTTTTTTTTTTAACTCATCATCTACTCTGTGTGTGTGTGTATTGAGAGAGAGAAAGAGAGAGAGAGAGAGAGAGAAGGAGGGAGAGAGAGAGAAAGTGTGAGAAATAGGGAGAGAGAGGGAGTGAGAGAGAGAGAGACAGAGAGACTGAATGCAGTGAATCTACAGTTCTGTTGTGTTTTAACCTAGGTCACAGACCTTCGCTCACACATAGTCTGAGCATTTTTTGAGTGTTTGTTTGTTTATTTTGGATGTTACATTATATCAATGCCGGGCTCATGCAATACCTCCAAAACTACAAATATCTGTGAATTTTCCTCTTATTCATCACTCAGGTACAGGTGCTGCAGTATCTCAGTTGCCAATTTAAACACACTAGTTTAGAGAAGCACAAGAAATACAGTGTTGTTTTTTTTTTGTTTGTTTGTTTGTACAGTGGGTTTTACGGTTCCTACATTTGGGGAGACGTGATGGAATTGCTTCAGCGCTTTGGAATTGTCTGAGGTGTTTCTGTGATTTCTGCAGTCCCCTGCAGTCTGATTTTTACCTTAATGGCAGTAGAGGCAATCTGGAGGTGGTGGAGCGTACGAAGCGTGCTGTCTCTGTCGATAAAGTAGGACGCAGCCAACTGGTGAAGCGTCTCCAGGGTGAGAGGAGAACTACTATTGGAGTCACCTCCATTCTCCTGGCCCCTGCTCAGCTTCCTCTTGTCCACAAAAATGGTCAAGGACTCCTCACCTGATAAAAAAAAAGAAAGAAAGAAACAGGCAAAGTAATTAACCCCAGCCAAATACACAAATCAATTCTAATAACTGCCTTCCAGTGTCTGGATCTTTTCCCATCAGACACTCAAAACTCTCTGTGCCCTCTCCACTCTTCTGGGGGTATCCGCTACCGTAGAATGATAAAGAGAGAACCATTCTTCATCTCTAAATTATTGAACAAAATGAGAGTCTATTGAATCCGCTGCAGGGCTTGCTTTGAAAAGAATAAATTTCGGAGAGAGACGTCCTGCAGGGAAGCATCCCATGGAGCGATGGACAGATATTTTAAATGCTACTTTTTTTTTCATCAGCACATTTGCTAAATTATCTTTAGTTCCACATGAGGATGTAAGATGTATATTCAGTGACTGTGTTGGAAATGCTTCATACTATAATCATTCTCTAAGAACTAATTATCTTTGGGTAATTAAGCACATCTGCAGTTAGGGGACACTGATAAAATACCCATGGTTTTCTACATAACAAATTGACAGAAATTTCACAAAAAAATAAATTAATAAAGTAACAAAAAAGTTAAAATATTAACTTGCATATTCTTTTCACTGATGTAGTGGATGCTTGTTCATGAGTATAAGCACAGTGATGTGTGTCTTTCATTTGAACTGATGGCCTTTATTTCTCTGTATGAGTTTGATTTATTTACATATGAATTTGCACCTGGTATCACTGCATAAACAAGTGAAGGCATTAATCAAGCAGAACTCAATGGATAATCTGTAATAATGTAAAGAAAAAGGCTGTCATCATCAAAGAGCGCATGCTCTACAGCCAGCCTTCAGTTACCTCAGCCTGCAGTCATAAGGACTGACACAGAATTAGAAAACAACAAATTACAAATCAATACATAATTAGTGTCATGCACAATTCAGCTGCGTGTGGAAATATAGTGCAAGTAAAACCAAATCATCTTACTCCAAGACACACTCACAAGCCTTGTAACAAAGTGTCACAGGCCTTCAAAAATCTCTTACTTAGAGGACATGGTTCTCGGACCATAAGGATGGGTCAGTGTTGCTTGTTATGGCGGTCATTTCTGTCACAGTTTGGACGTGACCCTCACCTCCCAGGGTGGCGGAGACGACGAAGTGTGTGCCATACTTCTTTATGATGCTCTCCGTTATCTTCTGTAGGCTGGGCCTTCGCCCCAGAGTCCGGATGTTGTGGACGAACTCAGGGTCAAAGGGGACGGTCGCATCGCTGCCCTCATGTCGCTCCACCACCAAGCTGTTGACCTTCCATCGGCCAAATTCCCTGCAGGGTTAGAACAACGCTCAGATATTAACTTTGATCGGTTTTTGGGGTGAGTCGGGGGGGGGGGGGGGTGCAGACAATATGAAATCAGTAGACGTTGTCGGGTCACTGAGGAGAATATTATGATCTTGCTTTTTAGCGAGTCAGATTTTTTTGGGCATTTCTCCAGCTCCTTATCTGCACTTGTTTTGTTTCTGTAATAGTTCCAGACTTCCATTCTAAACTGGAACACTGTAGCAATGGCAGTGGGTGGTATTTGATTGTACTCTGGCTTTGTAAAACCCAGAGGGGTACCAGGTACAAAATCTATAAAGAGGCCCACAGCATTTTACCAAGCACTAAAAACCATAATCTCCTCCAATCCTCTTGTTAATTCTTTGTCTCTGTTGTCCAGGGTCGTTAAAAGCTAAGCTTTGGCTTTCAGTCCACCTCTCCAGTCCTCCTGGTGAGTAGTGCTTACCTTTGACATCTCCCTTTGTTAAAAGTGGTTTTTTTTTTTTTACAGAGGCAAAAAATATTTCATATTGTGTGATATAGCTTTTTAGAACACATTGCAAAACGATTGTTCCCATTCAGTGAATGCTGATTACACCTACACAGAGCAGGTTTTAACAGATATCCCTTAATGCAAGAATTCTCTCCTCAGAAAAGCAGCCTGATTCTACTACACACATGGCTGCTTTCACACACTCACTAAATAAGATCTGTAAATTTCTCTCTCTCTTTCTCTCTCTCTCTCTCTCTCTCTCAGATACACACACACAAACACACACACACACACCCAACAAAGCTGTGTGAGAAATGAGAGATCTTCTAGGATTGAGAGGCATTTGGCTTCTTTATTCCTCATGAAAGACACTTGTACATAACCCTTGTGGGAGCTGAAGTGTACCTCAACTCTTCTGGTTTTCCATTACAATCCAAGCTGACAGGAACCTGATGTCACCCTAGGGACTGACGGCTCAAACAGGGCCTTTGGTACTGCTAAAACAAATCTCTCCCACTCATGCTCATCCAGCACACTCTGGCAAAACTTGAGACATTTCAGACCAAAGACCTTATTAAAAAGCAGTTCAACGCAGACTGTCGTTGAAGATAAACCGTAAAGCATCTTTCACAGTCTCCAGCCCACTCCAGTTTTTTTTTCTTCTCTCCCTCTCTCGCAGGTGTGTTCCATTGTCCCATTAGTGTGAATCAGTGCTCAGTTAAATCAAAGTTATCCATGTGAGACTGAATCTTCAGGAGTATCGCTTCCTTTAAAATATAAGGACACACAGACGGGGATAAAGTGTAACTGAATGTGCAAGCCATTTATTTTCAAGTTTTGGAGGTTAACATTTCATTTATCTAACCAAATACCTCTTACGTAATGTGTTTCCCACTCATAATCCACAGTTCCATGCTTTCAATGATCATTCACCACTTCCATGCCTAAAACTGTAATTAAATCCGATTAAGCAAGAAGCCATCAGATAATCTTATCTAGATCCTGTGATTACTGAGTGAATTGTCTGTGGAGGTATGAAAATCTTCTTCTGTTATCTACATCTGGAACAACAATGACACTTCTCATTCCAAACTCTTTCTTCCTGATCTCCCCATTTCTCCAGCGTTTACTTTATTTATGTACTCAGAACAGTCTCGCTGGGATTGCTTGAAAAAAAAAAAAAGACTTTTCCCCCTGTGAGATGCAAGGAGCAAGTTACAAGAAAAACTGAGACGACAACAAAGCTTTGAACTATGCAAATACATGGAAGAAAGTTCAAAAGACTAAAAATGCCAGTGAGAACTCCTAGAAACACATTTGTTTTTGGCAGTTAACAACTGCATCAGTCACTAATAACACAGCCCATAAAAAACATGTTTATTCATGGCAACAAATGAATCTCTCATGACTTGTCTCATATCTTTCCAATCTTGCCAATGCCACTATTCCAGCACCAAACTGCACTGTAGAGACAAAAATGCCAGCGAGAGAAACTGAGTGGCCAGACGAATCACCAAATGGGGATTCTTAAATTACACTGGACCCATCATGCCATCTCCTTATGGCAAAGTTTAACACAACTCAGCTCACTCAGAGAGCCAATCCAATTCAATCACCCACATGGGAAAAAAACCAATTCATAGGCGAAAAACCATGGAGGAAAGAAGGCTATCATTAACAACAATCATGACGCGCTGAGTGTCTCTGAAGTGGCTTGATAAGCCAATGAGGATGAAGCCAACTCTCCAACAAGTGATGAGCTGTGGCCAAAGGGACAAGATGGTCCTCGACTGGAGAGCCGTCTAATAGATTTATGCACAGACGCGTGGACAGCGTGTAATCAAAGTCAGAGACCATTGTGTAATCTAGAGAGTAGGGCTCAGGCAGATACAAAGAAGGGGTCAAGAGGAATCAACACCAATGCCCCAATCAGCAGACGTCTGTTATTACCCATGGTGAAAAATTCATTAATTTTGCAACTAGCTTTTCGGTTTGGTGTTCAAAACATCAGACTAAGATCAAACATGAAAAGGTAAGAAAAATGCCCTGTTAAAATTGACACCCTGCCAGAGTTTTCAGGTAGCAGCAGTCAAATATGTTAGATACTTCATCTAACCACAGGAGGCAGGGCAAGATTTGGTCAGTACAACTGTATATATTATGGAGAGCTTCAGGGATGTTCTGCAACTGTAATAATCTGGTATAAAACAGTTTGTGCAATGATGCAGGCGAGAGTAACATATCACTGTAGTGGATATTGTAGGTACCCAACATGCACCCAGGCACATCGGTGTGACTGCTGGGGAGGATTAGCCTTACTCTGTTATCTCCTTTATATGTACCTTTGTTCATAAACCTCAGCTGATACTATGCTGCTACTCAGCTGAATTGCATTTATTAATTTTACTACCTAACTCACCTCAGATTAGGTAGCAGTAAATTATGGTTTAATAAACCATAAACCAATAAACAAACATTTACTTAAATGTCATGGTTTTTTGAAGCTGGCTTTTGAACAAACAGGGCAGCAAACAATATTTCTGCCTTAAGCAGTTAATAGTTTAAAGGGCAGATTGCCTTGGCAAGAACATAGCAATGTCTTATTCTACTGCTATACGTGTTGCTCTTACTAGCAACTGAAACCATAGTAGCAATTGAAACCAGTTAGTTCTGTTAACTTTAGTGATGATGACCAGCACGAATTCTTTTGTGTGAATTGCTTTATAAGGTAATGTCTTAAGAACTAATTTCAAACCTTTACAAAGCCAAAGCAGATCAAAAACCGTTCATTTGTGTTCACGCATAGGAACACAAATGAACGAACAAAAAGGACTATTCAGAAGAGTACGTTCTATCTCAGTATCTGTTGTATTAAATTTAAGTTAATTTTAGGCAATTAACACCTTAAAATAAAAAAAATAACTTTTAAATCTGTCTTAACTGGCTTAGTGTCCATGGACATTAAAACTGGCGTTTTGAAATCATTATAGATTTACCGTGGTAACCTTAACGCTTCAGCTCCTAATGAGCCACGACACTTGCTAACGTGCGCACCTGCAGACTGTAAACTAGGATAATAAGTTAGTTAATAATCTAAATTTACACCTACTAACCTATTAACCATCAAAAAGCCCTTCAGCCAGGGGTTGTCTAAAGTTTCAGCAATGGATAGATAAAACATTCATTGACTCACCTGTAAATTTTGTACCTGGTTGTAAACCCGTGCTGGTACCGCTCCGAGAACTCTGTGAACTCCTGAGAGCGATGGAACGGGCCTTTGTCAGATAGCAACCAGGTTAGAGGCTCCGAGGCACTAACAGAGCCGGCGGCCCCGGGCAGAGACCAGCAACAGCGGAGGGTGAGTACCAAACCCTCCCATAGGAGCATCAGGCAAATCGGTCTACGACCTACACTCCGACACCACATCCTTCGTCCACGCTTTCTTCATTCTCTTACATTTCCCTGTCCAACAGCGACAAATGTTGCCTAGTTTATTCAAATATGCAGGGAAAATAATCATCGGTATCAACTGAAACACTTTACAATAAACGACTCCGACTTTACCTGACTTTGGGATGAGTTTTAACGGAGAAATTGATAGATCACAAAAAAACGTCGACTAACGTTGCTGAAAGAGGCAAGGGTCTCTCCTGTAAGATTGTGCGACAATTTTCTGTGTGTATTTTCCCAGTTTCAGCCCTGTACAATCCAGTGGAGATACAGTAAAATCCATACAACATATGTGCTGCGTATTGTTGGACACATGCATCCCTATAAAACTGGATAAGTTTGTCCAGAATGTGTCAGTTAAATTTGGCAAATTCACGCAAAAAGAAAAACAAATTATTTACTGTAAATGGGACCTTAGCGAACGGACAAAGCCAGTTCTATCGTGGAACGAAATTAGATTGATATCACAGCCTTTTCAGTTTTCTGTCGATGCTCCTCCGTTTCCACTTGCCAGAAAGTGTTGCGAATAGATTCGAGTGACTGCTGGCATTTTTCCATTCATCCACGAGCGAAAGCCTCTATCTTTCCACCTCAGTGGCTGGCGTTCGGAATAACATGTGGTTTCACTGCAAAGTCTGCCCGAGAAGCGCGTAGGTTTTAAAGTTATCGTAGTAATCGTTGTGACACATCGGTAACACAGGAAACTACTCGGTGCTTAGGTACGCTGATGTGTGTGCGTTAAGGACTTCATTTCGCTCTCTTTTGCCTCCACCCCTCTTTTCCTGTCCCCACCTCCCACAATTACTTATTTAACATATCTTGATATTGAAATATTTCTTGCTGGATGTATTTCAGTACCTCCTTAGTAATCAAGGTAGTGCGTAGGTAACGTTATTTCACTGCTAGTTTACTGTATCATTTAAAAGAGTAAAACGTTCAAAATATTTACATTGTGTATCATCCGTGTAATTGTGATAATACTGCGATAGGTTGATAACCGCTGTCTTGTAAGATTACCGAGTTAAGACGTCGAGTGTCAACTTGTGTTTATTATTGGACAAAAGAAATCCACCAAATAGCCCACTGAAAAGAGATAAATCACTCATCTGGTAGCTCAAAGGTCTTTGTCAGTAAAATAATCGTAACTTACATAAAAAAAAGAAAGAACTTCGGCGCATCTGCATCAACTCAGCGTTAGCAATAAATGTGCGACAATTTTCTCGAAACACTGCACTGTAACGAGGGTATTCAAATCAGTGAAACAACAGTGATTAATATTTATAACGTCTGTCCACTTGCTTTTAAATGCCGATGGTTTGTGAACTCCCCTCTCCTCAGTCTCATGAATATCCTTATGAGTCAAGACATTAAGATACGTTAACTTAATGTGATTTCAAAAGCTTTATTTTGGTTTAGTGTCTGGTCTATCGTGGTTATTCTGTGGGATAAAGAGGAGCGGGAGGACGAAGAAATTCGAGACATCAAGCTTTTGACTGAGGTAATAACTAATTAGTCTTGACAGTGGAGTCTATGAAGCCATACTGATAAAATGTAAAGATGGCTTAGTTTCTGTGATGAATTCCACAAACAGCTGTACAAAATTTAACAACAACAACAAAAACTCTGATCACTACCACGAAGTGAGCATGAGGCTGTGGATCAGTGATACTAAGACTTTTGATTAAAGATGCAAGATACAAAGACTCCCTTGCATTACTGAGCTGTAACGGAGGAAAAAAAGATCTCAGTTTGATTTATTGTTTCATCAATACACTATCTGAGCTACAATTTGTTGAGCTACAGGAAGTTGTATAGTTTTGTATTTGTCCAATGTTTTAATGTGAACCTTTGGCGATACTCAACACATATTAAGAATGCATTCAGTCATATACTCAGGAGGTTATTTGAGTTTAAACCAGTGTCTCTGTGAAGAGACTGAAAATGTTTGAGAGGAAGTTGAGACTGAGGGACAGAGTACATATACGAAGGGTCTAAAAGTTCTCCTTAAATGTTCATATGAAGTACACTGAGTTACTGTGGATAGTCTTGTTAAGTGTACTTAATCTGCGGCTAGTCTCTTTGTGTTTTTCCCTCTTTTTGAGGATCAATAGAATGTGATTGATCTCTCTCTTTCTTTCTCAATCGCTCTCTCTACACACACACTACTTGACAGACTGCTTAGATGTTTAGATGTCAGCTCTTTATAAAATTGTCCAGTCAATAGTGCTGCAATCACACACTGTTTTGTACTCGTACTCAGAACTCTTGACAACTCAGGACAGTCCCTGGCAATATAGCAATTTATGTGAAAGGTGTAAATTAAAGACTTTCACTTTAGTAGCTTCTGCATAACTAACACAAGTACATTGTGTGCCGTGAGTTATTCACTTGACAGAATACATGCTTTTTGTGTGATTTGTACTCTGAGGTCCTCTTTAAACTGATTCTATTATTCCCATCAAAAGAGCATCTCTTTTTTTATTTTATAATCTCTTATGGACCCTTTGAGCAACACAGATTCTATGGATTTTAATTCAGGAAAACTGTGAGACTGTGTGAGATGTAGTTTCATGCATGTGAGCTGGTTCCTGTGTTCATTCGTGCCTGATGATAGCGTATGAAAGCCTGAAGCTCCCATGTGCAGTGAGACAGGATACACACCGCTCTATGTCTCTCTGTCTCTTTCTCTCAGTCATTATTTTTGTGAGGAAAGGGAGAAAGAGAGAGAGAGGGAAGAGAGGCGAAATGAGTTTTCCTTGGGGCTAAAAATCTCTAAAGTTCTCTCATGTTCCCGGGTCTTTGTTGTCTGTGTACATGGTAATTGAAATGTTCCTAACCATCTCTTCTTGCTCATTGGCTTGCTTCCCCTTTACTCTCTGTTTTCTTGTTCACTCCCCCTGTCCCTGCCTTTTGTTATCTGCCCCTTACTTTACTCCCAGTTGCTATCTTGCTATTGCTCTTTTTCATCATTCTTTCTTTCTCTCCTCTCTCTCTCTCTCTCCCTCCTGTTCTTTCTTTCTTTCTTGCTTTCTTTCTTTCTTTCTTTCCTCATGTTCTCTCTGCCAGTAGTGCTGGGAGCTGAGCGTGCTGTTGATTGTGCAGTAATCCTCTCATGACAGTCAGTCAGTGCATGCTGCTTGGATGTCTGCACCAGGACTCAGTCAGGCACATCGTCCTCATCTGGGAGAGAGACCTGATGCAGATTCGTCCCGACACTGCTGTGTGGCCACGAAGGGAACAAAACGTGGTCTAAGGTGTCCAGACGAATGAGACAGAGGTGTCTTCCCAATTTCTGTGAAAATAAAAGCAGATTTCAGGGTTGGAAAGACATGTAAGACCACTACATACCTTGGTACGGCTGCTTTCATTATGGGGGTGGGGGTGGAGGGGCTACGGAGGGTCACAACACAGAGTGCTGGAGGGTGAGAGACAGAGACAGAAAAGGAGTTGGAGAGTATTTTAAGATGGTGTTATAAAATAGTTTGAAGTCATACCCTTGTGATTAACATGTTTGATGGTCACTAAAAAATAAACCAATAAACAAACAAGAAAAATGTGGAGAATTTACAATACAATAGTAATTGAATTTTAGAAAGTGGCTATGAGCTGGGATGTTTGCTGGGAAATCCTGTGAGCTGTGAGCACGTGCACGTGCAGAACTGCATGAGTACAATAAAGAGATCTCTTTGTCAAACATGGCCAATCGATGATTAATTACCAGCTTACGCTTGAAGTTCAATGTTGCTCTTATTTACTCTCATTACAACTGAGGGATGTAATATAATCTGAGGTCATGGACCATGCATAGATTAGCTCCCTGTGGACTGTCTTTGTACAGTGGGAGAGAATCATAGTGGAGCTTATAGGACTTGCTGTAACTAGGCCTATCCCTTACAATAATCAGCACTCCCTTGATTTCTTGAGTGGTGGTAGGGGTAATCACTTCATTGGGGTCATCAGGAGTGCACCTTCCTTCACTGGTGTTTTGTTGAAAAGCCCGCAACTCCTCCAGAGGGCTCAATGGTGACAATGGCGCCCCCCTCCGCTTTTACCCCTTCCTTTAGGTTGATGGTCACCCTACAGCCCAGGTTGGATCCTTTCTCTTCAGCCAAAGCCAGTTGGCGCTACACTCGGCAGCCTCCAACAGTGACCCTGGAACTACCATCTCTTTCAGAAACCTGGTGGTTGATTTGGCCACAAAACCTCTGCAACCAACCTCTGCTGGTAGCACTTATGTTTTTCAGCCCCACTGCACTGCTTCAGCTGCTTTGTGTGCATATTTCAATCCATTCATATGCTTCACCCGCTGTAGCTTCCCAAGGCACAGTTAGCTCTACAATGTATAGGGACCACTGTGAGGTAGACCACAAGTTTTATTTTGCTCTTTGGGCTTCATGCTGGACCGCTAAGCATAGCTTGCCTCTTTTCTCATCTTGGTGAATGAAGAGAATTAGTATGTGAACTGCAAGTGAGGTGCTTTTGAGATTAGTTAGTTAGTTTGTTTTTACTACATTCACTTACATTCATTTTTAATGAGTTTTATCCTGAAGAAAGCTCATAATATATAAAGTATGACCGCAGAATAACAATTTGCCTTCCTCTCGACTGTGTCCTTAAAGCAAGTATGTTACATCAGCAAGGATTTCACGAGTTACAAAAACATGGGGAGTGCAACTGTTCAAACAAGTTGTCCCCGTGTGAAAATAATATGCTTTTCTGATTGAGTGCCTGTTCAGGAAATGGAACGCGGATTTAGTAAAACCACAGAACAT
The DNA here is from genome assembly GCF_902362185.1 of Chanos chanos. Classification (NCBI taxonomy): domain Eukaryota; kingdom Metazoa; phylum Chordata; class Actinopteri; order Gonorynchiformes; family Chanidae; genus Chanos; species Chanos chanos. The sequence goes on along the minus strand of NC_044499.1, from coordinate 24,002,617 downwards.
GTTTTCATTTCCATTTTGACTGTGGCCCTCTTTGTGCCATTTCTGATTTGAAGTATGATGTTGGCATGACTCCACAAGTTCTCACACTGGCAGAGAGAGCATACACAAAGAACATGCTGGAAACCCTCTATGAATGACAGACAATGAGATGACATCTGGTCCTGTGGAATCCTGGCTTAGTTTAGGCATGAATCAATTTTATGTGAACTTCAGCCATCTCTGTGTGACCTCAGTGAATACACACTGTGTTTGATAATTTCACTGGAAAGTGAGGACACATGTTTGAAAAGGGTCTGAAATGACACATAACCTGATCCCACAGAGAGTAGGCTGGCACCCACACAAGCCTTTATGATATTATCAAAAAACACTTTTAGGTTTTAGGCTGATCCGACATTTTACTCTTTTTTTAATAGATTTTTTTACGTTTCGCGTCATCTCAGACCACCACAGAATTATCAAGAAGGAGAGGTCAGTTTTAAGAGTCTTCATCTTCGTTTCTGCATTTCGTGTGATACTCAATACTGCACTTCATCTGTAGGGCCAAGTTTGTTTATTGTTTGTTTGTTTGTTTTAAATCTAAAAAAGAATTTCTCATGCCGGTAATAAAGCGTTAGATGTTTCTTTGGGTAGCTGTGACTGTGAAGGTATGCTTTCACTTACATAAGTCGTGTTTTTAACGCCCCCCCCCCCCCGCTCTTGATTATCTATGGCTGCTTGGTAAATTAAATGGAAGGCAACATGCTGGGCTGAAGTATTGATTTGTCCACTCAGCTCTGTTTTGGGGGTAAAACAAACACAGCAAGAAACAGAGGAAAAGAAAGACCAGCCTTGAGACCCGACTTTCACCGCGGAGCTGTTCAATATAGTACAGAGGAAGTATTCAATACAATTGATGAGCGTGTGGGAGTATGGGAGAAATATGTCGTATACCGAACAAATGGAATCACACTACTCCTGAATGTTCACAAAATGTTTTCGTAGTATTTCTGCTTTAACACTGAATATGTTCTAACCTAAATATTGCATGCCACCCTTTAGCACAGTCAGACATTCATTCATTTTCTAATGCCGCTTATCCTAATAGGGTTGCAGCTTATCCTAATTAGCGCTCATCGAATGAAAAGTGGGGAAACATGGTCAGGTTGCCAGTCCGTTGCAAGGCAGACACACAAAATCACCCACACATTCAAATTGCCCCTAGGGGCATCAAACCCGGGACCTTTTTGCTGTGAGGTGGCAGTGCTACCCACTATGCCGCTGTGCCACCCGCTGTCAGACAGCGGTACTGAAATGAACTGCCTGACTGTTGTATTCCTTCTGAGTGATGCCACAGACCAGTTCATTCTAATGGCTAATCTTGGCCCTTGGTGAACATTTTCAACAGTACATCTTTTAGCATTTGAGACTGTAGCCTAAATGTTACCAACACTGATCACATCATAACAGCTAGCGTCATTTCTGTTTCAATTGAACCACATGCTCAGCCTCAGTTTCAGATGTTCTTTTCTTCTTTTCTTATTTAAGGGTGATGGGCTAAGTCCTGTGACCTGACGCTCACTTTGCCAGACTCTCAGAGTTTCTTCCTGCTGCAGGAGCTGTGAACTCAGCCAAACTCTTATCTCACTCAAATGAAGACCATATGTGAAATCGGTACAGACATTTAAAAGAAAAAAACACACAGTCTGTTTCATGCAGGACTGCATTTACCTCATAGCAGTCGCTGAGCAATCTTTGAGAATCTATAAATAACAAGTTTTGAGTAATCTCTGACCGCCCCTCCCCCCACCCCCACCCTCAAAAAAAGAAACATGACTCGCCAGGCGAACATAGACAGTAAAACGTGAGAGAACCTGTGTGATAAACCTCTTTTTGCCTGAGGAGATGGTGAAATTTATGTTAAGCTTCTCTGGGCAGGCCAGGCAGAAACAGTAGAAGTAAGAGTCATTTTTGGCTCACGGCCTTGGCCCTTGGTGTTCATTGTCCCACAAACTATTCTTTGCATGTTGGAACATATAAACTTTCTGTGACATTCAGGAGTCACAGCAATGATTTGTTCCTCTGTCATTAAATGAGTATTGATACCTCTTCTCTAAATATCCCTAAAATATTCCCCACACCAGCCCAATGACATTTCACTGCAGTGAGCAGGAAATGACTGGATGCTGTGAGAATTTGGGTATCTGACAGCTTTTTGACCTCAACTGCCTATTGCCTTAGCTATTAGGTCAAAAGCTAAGTCTTTTCTCTGTAGTTAGGTCAGATGAATTGTTAGATACTGTAACAATGGTCAGGAATGCAGACTTTGGGTGCATATGACTGAACAGATCTTTACTTTATTGATGGGAGTTTTCACACAGTTGAATGCCAATGCAACAGCATCCAACATCACAAACTTGCCTTACCTAAACTACATCCCTACTATATACCCATGTGCTCTACTGAACTACAAAACGGTGACACAACATGTCGCAGACATTCCCCAGTTGATAACCACAGACAACAAGTACACACCATAAACAGTACAGAACATTACAGAACAATGCACAATCTCAACAAGATAAACTCTTTTACCAATAGACACCACAACAGAAAATCCACTCCCAGCATGCCCTGTACCAGCCCAGAAAATAATGGTAACAGAACTCTGTTACAATACTTTTAAAATATGATAATTGAACATGCCACGTGTCACTGGTCATGTGTTGTATTAAAGTACAGTAACTGTGACAATATAGTCACTGACTTTCATTATAACTGGTGTTACACTAACAGGGACAACATAGAAGCTTATATGAAACCAAATTTCACAAACCTCTGGCAGATCAGTGGGCTTCATTCACCAATATCTCCCTAAGTTTTTTCTTAAATTTGTTCTTGAGAAAGATCCTAAAATAAAGTCTACGTCAGATTAATGACGTGCTCTCAAACTGCAAATTGAAACAATAAAAAAAACAATAAAAAAAAAAAAAAGTTTGCTTAATTGTGACTCTATTTCGCAGAATTCCAACTTTATTTCTCACAATTACAACTTTTTTTCTCACAATTCCGGCTTTTTTTCCCTCGCAATTCTGACTTTATTTCTCGTAGTTCTTAGTTCTTTTCTAACAACCAACAAATTGCCTGAGCCATCACTTCTGCGCCCGCTTTAATGGTTCAATGTAAGGCGCATACAGTAGCAGAAAGGAGTGAAGGCTACAATAGCCGCGTCTGCTGTGTCCAGGTATTTTAATATTTATCCATATGTAAAAGTAAAAGTGGCTGATTCTCTCACAACTTTTTTACAGCCTGTCCGGTTTCAGATGGGATAACCCATAAGTAGTGTATGTAAAACTACTGCTCACTCGTAACAGTCTCCATCACCTGTTATATTCCCATATTGCTCTTTTTGTTCATTGTACAAAAGTATGAATAGGCACTACATTCTGGAGTGTTACATGAAGTGTTAGCGTAGTGTTTATTTATTTTAAAAGACCGTAATGTTTTGTAAAATAATGAAAATAATTATTAAGAATATTATAAGTGAAAAAAATATAATTGTAATTTAAATCCTATAATATTATACGACAGTGAAATTGAAGAAAACGCAATAAACAATTATTTTGCACAAACATGTCAGCATTCAAATGTGTGTAAGTGTGCTCTTGAGTGTGCATAGATTCTATTCTTACCTAAGAACAAATCCCAAATAAGAAAACATTGGTGGATGTCAGAAAATTGCATAAATGGGTTTTAGGAACAAATTTCTTCTTAGGAATGGTTGGTGAATGAGGCCCAATGTTCTTTTGAATTCCTCTCCATATTTATGTCAGAAACCATCATTCAGTCCAATATTCCCTGAAAAAGATGCCAACACATGCTTAGAGTAGATTGTTATATTGTGAGTTATCGCTTCAGGATGTGGAGTTACCTGCAGCCTACACTATGCCATGTTCCTTGGTTTGCTCTTTCTCTTAGTGCTTCTCTTTAATGCACAGTTTTCTTTTTAATGAGAGAGTGGATGGTACAGCATCCACCCCGAGAAGAGCAAGATAGAGTCTGAAAATATTAATTCATTTATTTACCATTTTTGTAATAGCTTGAAATGTACTGTGGAGAGTCCCTGGGGGCTCATTTAATAGTGACTCCAGAAGGATTTCTAATGCATTTTTAATGGTTAGCAGTTTAAAGCCCCACAGAGGGGTTAGTTTAATCGCCTACAGGTCTCGGCCTCTCAGAGACCCACAGTGGAAAGACCTGGATTCATCACTGATAACACTGACCATCATCTTCTATATACATTTTCTATGCCTGTGTTATCTACGGAATATGAACTGGATTGGGTTTCATACTCATTTGTTGTTCCAGGAGCCGGGCCCCCCTGTGTGTCTTGTCTTGTTTGGGCAGTATTTATAATCAATACAAGTATACAAGCATAGGGAAATAAGAACTTTGATGGTTTTAAAATAGCTTTCTTGAAGGCAAATATTCCAGCTGAGGTTTTTATAGAAGGCATTACAGTAGACACTTGGCATAAAGCAGGATTCTATCGCGCTCTATACCAGGTCCCCTAGGGGCCAGGTAAGGACAGTTTTACACAGTGCTAATATGCTATAAAAGAGACTGGGAAGACCTGTAGACCTTATGCAGCTGTGGAATAAGTGAAAAATACAATCGCAGCAGTTTATTCCTGTTCTAACAATAATGGACCGGATATTAGCGTCTTGGGGGTGGAAATAATTCTGAGTTGCTCTTTTGAATTCTTGTGTCTCGAGGGAGTCTGCAGGGAATTCAGCGAATTCACACAAATGCACAAACCATAAAAATCTCACAGCCAGTCTGGGGAAAACAACGCTAAAATATTACAAATGTGTTAGGACAGTTTGTGTTACGTTACCTGGATCGCACCACTATTATAATGTGACCAGGTATGAGCATTGGTCCTGAAAATGGTTTTATTATTAAGCAGTGGCAACACTACCCTTGTAAGATGACTGTAGACTTGGCATCTCCACTCTGTGGTAAGTTTCAGTGTAAGGCTACAGGCATCACGGGACGAAATGAGTAACATTTGTTGCTTTGCTAAAATTATTGTGCAGTAATTCCCAACCATGTTAAACCAGGATCAGTATAATCTGAGGCATCATGTCTGGCCCTGACCAATCGGAGCATCTCGTTGTTAAACTCACGGACATGCACCACTCAGGAGTGTTCTTTAGTGCCATAGACATCTGAGCGATGTTCTAGTGGAGTTCCTTACACCAATGGTAGTGAGGGAAGGACAGGAAAGGGGAAGAGGAGGAAGAGCAGGTCCAGCTACGCTCAGATGTGAGAGTCTGGAGCTAATGAGGTTGACTGTTGGAGACTTTTAGAGAGATTTTGTGTGGGTGCCAGGAGACTCTTTTAGCGTCTCAGATCTTTGAGGACACAAGCAGAGTGGAACAGACAGACTACATGATGGTGGACACAACTGGAGCTTAGCTGATGCTAAGCTGGAGCTGATCTGAGCTGGCGCTGAACTGAGCTCAGAGTGAAACTGAACTGTAGGATAGCAAGGAGTCTGGCATTTTATCTGATTTGGAAATGGGAGATTCTGTTATCTTTTTGGGGTTGTCTCTACCCAGAGGGAGGAGACACTCCTTGGAATAGTAAAATTATATTAGCCTGCATATATCCGCAGCAATGCTTCCGGGTGGTATCAAATATGGTTACTCTAACATTGCAAACAGCTTAGGTTCACTGACAGCTTGAGAATCAGCTGGTGGTTACTCGGCCAACGGTTGTTTAAAGGTCCTATAGGACGTTTACAGCTATACCATTCATAACAGGTTTAATACACACAACTATTCTGTAGTGTTGCACTAATATACAATATAATTTCCTTTTGTAGTATAATTTCCTTTTGTTCCATATATGGATGAGTTGGTGAATGAGAGAAGGAATGGTTTGAATTCCATTCACAAGGGAAACTAACCTCTGAGGTGATCTGGTCCTCACAGAATTTGATCATTATCAACTTGTGACCAAATGGTACCGGGGTTGCTGGGCTAAAATGTTGAGCCTGGTGTCTGTTAGGTGTTGAGGTGAGTGGTTTTTTGCTTTGGTGTGCATTGGTTCTGAACACAGAGAGGCTTGTGCCATAAAAAGGTTCAAAGGAACCGAGATTAGGGAGAGAAGGTCAGAGAGAGAGAGAAATAGGGGGACATGGGGGAGAGTATGTGCAATGTTTATTCTCAGAATTAATGTAAAATTTATTAGCCAACTTATTGCAATGTGAAAAGTCTCACCTCCAGTTGCCACCCGACGACTCTCTCATGCATAATACTGGTTGAAAAAGCCTTGGAGCAAGAATGTTTTTTTACTACATGCCATGTCTGAAACACTGATAAAATCATTAAAATTATATGATAAAATCATTAAAATGATAAAGCAGGATGTATGAGAGCAATACGCAGCCCACCGTGTAGATATAATAATTCATTATTATAAGACATTGTAAGACATTTAAAATGAGATGTGGGCATAAAAAACAAAAACAAATAAAAAACAAAAAAACTGTATATTTATGTACAGAAGAACAGTATAAAACAGTATACAAAAACATTCATCAGTGAAACTGGGAAACTAATGTCAGACTTTATTACGCTGACTGTGTAACACTGACAGCATCTCTATAATGTGTGGTGGTGTACGGTGTCCCAAAAGGGACATATATTAAATGGCACATTTCCTGACTGACTGGATTGTATGGCAATTGGTTGTATTCCACTGGGTGTGTGAGAAGGCTAAGACAATTTGCCCTCTCATTTACCGGTGGTCACTGATGTTCAGGCCCGTGTAGAGTCATCAGTCAGGAGCATAGCACTTTCCTCTAAGCATCTTACATTAGTGATGAAACTCATAGGGAAAAAGAATGACTGGATTCGCATGTCCCGACAGAAGAGACTGGAGTGTGAGGCAGAGGTGAAGGAGTTCACGCTTCCAGGGCAGAAATAATATATGTAGAGTTTGGGGAAAAAGAGGTATAGTTTAATACAGAAAGACTGTGTATCAATGGGTTGTGCAAATATTCGAGCAGATAAGGTGGAATTAAATATGCAATAAAACGCAATGAAAACAACAAGGGCTGAAAACAAAAACAAAAGAAGACGATTACGATAACGTTAATCAGTGGTACGGTAATGTGTCCTGAAATTGAGCTCCCTTATTCTCGCTGATGTGATCTACCCTGCCTTGTTAAATTAAAAATTGCCTCTGCAACTGCAGGACCACAATGAAGTGTGCAATTGTACAGGTGGCCTGGGAAATCAGATAAAATTCTAATTATTCATTGCACTGCGTGTGTGTGTGTGTGTGTGTGTGTGAGTGTGTGTGTGTGTATGTCCCCTCACAAACTATAATCAGTACAATACCAATTCATTTTGATTCTTTTCATGGTTCTAATCCTTCTCCAGCTACGGCCACAATGGATTCTGATGACGCGTATTGTTTAGGTAAAGTCTGACCATTAAAAAGCTTTTCACAGTCAAGACAAAATAAACGATTTCACTGAAAATGGCACACGCATTGTCAAATGGCTTTGTGAAACATCATAGTGCTACATTTCAAACCGTGTTGTATTACAGCATTCACGTTTGACCACAGACACACATAGTTATAATGGGGATACAGCTTAGCATTCTGTTCCATCCCTGCTTTAATGAAGAGAACAAGCCTACAACAAAGAAAATAACTATGGACTGGCCATTACCGATGTATCATTAAGGCAACATTTCTCTGTAGTGAGGGAAAAGAAATGAAAGAAAAACAAATCAAAAATCAGTTTGGGGCATTTCTTATCATGTAATCCGATGTCTCAGTCAAAGAAATAAAAAAAGCATGCTGTCAGTAATGTTTCTACTATAGTCTATATAACCTAACCGCCATGACTGATTTCTACAGAGTCAGACAATTAAAGAATAAAAGAAAGTATAGAAGCTTCAGAAGGAGCAGCACAAGAGTTTCAAACATCGGTTTTACTACTAAACGTCAGAACACAAATAATAAATGTACAATTTAGTCAGCAAACACACTTAGCTGCATACTCTAGCACATAAGAACATCCATAAATGACAAAAAGTATTGAAACACCGACATATGCCAAAAGAAATCATGGAAATGTTCTGCTAAAGGAGCAAGTGTTTGTAGATATTATTTGAAGGCCTAAGATGGAATTTCCTTTGAACAAGAGGCTTGGATTTAGCAGACCAAGAGATTTTGAACTCATAGTTCACAATACAATATTCCAACTGATTGTGTAAGTAAAATATTAGATGGAGTGGTTAGATAGCATTAGTCTGAGCAGCTGGGGAAATGGAGAATAGCAGAGTCCATTTATCTGTAATTAGATCAAATTAGATTAGTCGCTAAAACAACGAGAACAGTAACAGCACTACTAGAGGTCACTTTGTCTGAGGTTTATCTTAAAACCGCAGTACATGTGGTTTACCTGAGTTTTAAGGAGAGACAGCTGTAATTTAAACAAGTCTCCTTGTAATATATTTTTAATATCTAAAAGCTTAATATCTTTTACCATATATGGTTTGATGTGGGCTGCTTTGACATAAGTTTGAACCAAAGGCAATATTTAGTAATAAAATACATATAAAACTCACCTGACTTGTTTTTCAAAACCAGAGAGAGGGTTATATTGTTATGTTACTGATTTTTTTTTAATCATCTCTAAGCACAGAGTTTACTGAGAAACTGAATAGGTCTATACACAGTAACCATATACTAGCACCATGTCTTGTATACAGAAATATGACCTTTATTTTCGCTCTATTATTGGCATAAAGGCAAACAGTGGCAAGCAGACACACCTCCTTCACTGCACAAAATTCTATTCTGTATTCTTCATCAGCATGGGTTCTCTCCTTTCAATGCCCCCGTCCCCGAAAAAACCCCATCAAACTGCGTATACAATACCTAGGAACAGGCTGAGATTAAAAATAACTGGCAATGATTGTCAAGCAGAATGCATTGCCTGCAATGTCACAAGTGTCTGGCCCGGCTGGAGCATTGAAGTGGGCCAGCTGTGTAATCCTTTGTGGGTGAGGGAGACTGGACTCATCTCAATCGATGGCCAGATTACGGAGGACTGCACAAACGATAATGATGTCGCTGGTTCTCTCTGAGATGGTTCACAGCCCAATGGAGAGACATGCAAATTGGCTCTTCAATACGCCAACTGTCCTCTCAGTGAAGCAGCAGGGCTTTCTGTGGACTCTGTATGTAAAATGGGTCTTCAAGGGGGGTGTCTCAAGGTACTGGCGTGGAGTGGTTACTGCAGTCACCAAGAAGCACTCTATTGTAAACCCCTTCTTCAAATCGTGCCTTAAGTTGTCTCCTATTTGTACGTCATGAACATTGTCCTCTTTGGACCGTCTTTCAAATGTGCATGATGATGCCACACACCATCTGGCAACTGGGAGAGGTGTACCTGTGTCAACAGAATAGAAAATCATTTAATGTATTCACGTTTATACACCATTTGAAAAAGGAGAAAATGTTGCAGAGTTACAGACACATAAAAGAATGAGGTGACTTTGTACAGATATTTACTAATGTCATCTTTACATAGTAATTGTGTATTGCATATTGTAGCATTATGCATAATAACTACTTATAATAATTACCTCTATTATTGTCTATGTGTTCATGATAGAAAGACCAGAGGATATATACCTACATTGACTGACAAACAGTGGATTGGGCACAATATAATGGAACACATATGTTTGCAGTCCACTGTGTCAGTGACCATGGGCATGTCTGTTTCACTATGGAAGGCAGAGGAGACCCCGCTCTGGTTCTCCACAGTTGGCATGGTAATAAAAAGGTCCTGGCCACCTTGAGTGCTGTCTGACAAACTGTGGACATCGATAAAAGTTCCCCACCGCAGTTGGAGGAAGGTCCCTGATGCAAAGCAATGTAATGCAAGCAGGGATTGGTACTGTTCTGAGATCAGTATATTCCCTCTCATCCCGGTCCTTAGCTGACCCCTCTGCATGGAGATAAGCCGTCTCACCGATTGTTCAGACAGGCGGTATCTTTGCTGGAATTGCTCCTCGGTGTACCTCTAAATCATGACACCACGTCTCTATATGTCCTTAAACGGACAGATGCAGCCTGTACTCCATGCACTGCCAGGGAATGCTCTTTGAGAATATCTTTGATAGGTTGACAAGGCTATACAATCCATAAAAGTACATTCATAGACTGCACTCAGCTCCTAAACACCTGATTCCAATAGCCAACAGGATGAGAATCACACATCCCCATTATCCGCTTTTACATTTGTTGTTGTGTGAATATTTATTATTACAGCCATGTATCAAAGAAAAAAGGAAAAGGAACATTAAAGTCACATCAAAGATTTTCTCTTTTTAGTTGCATGATAATGTACATAAAAATATCATTAGGACCCTCTTTGAGTTGAAAGTCTCCCTTCATTAAGAAACAGCCATGGTGTTATCCATCTCTGCAAATATTCTTCTACTCTAGAGGCACCTCAGAACAGCAAGCAAATCAGATATGTCAAAATAATTTTATCAGTTGAAAGGGCTAAGTAAAATGTTATTTAAGCAGTTTACTGATCTATTTTCTGATATTTGATTTTTTTTTTTCATTTTAATAGACATTGTTGCTTGGTTTGCCATGTGTAGGCTGCAGCAATGACAATTAGCCTTGACAGTCCAGGTTGGACACCCCCCCCCCCCACAAAAAGCACCCCCTTCATAGATTTGTGGTCATGATGAAGGGCAGAGGGGCACCTAAGAGTAGAGACAAGGAAGAAATTTGGAAAAATGAAATCTTTAGTGTTTGAAAAAATATAGGAGAGAATGAACTTTATAATAAAAAAAATAACTAGAAAATAAATGAATCACCGGAGCTTGGGCTTGATGCTGCAGTCTTATCTTATTAGTATGACATTTTAGCTTTGTAGGCCATTTGCTTTTCCTATAGAGCCCTCATCCCAGATTGGTGCAGCTCCTTGGTCCCTGTTTTTTGGACTCTGATCAGATCCAGCTTCACCCTGTGCTCCTGCCGGCTCATTTGGCGCACCTCCCTTTCCAAGCAAGGGAGAGCACACTGGCAGGCAACTGGCACTGGTCCCCAAGGAGGTTTCTCCCTCCCTCTATGGATGTTTGACTGGATTCTTTCATAATGGAAGGGCAGGCTGTGGAGGTGGTGATGGGAGAGCTCCTGAAGATGAGGTGGATGGTAGATGGTGGATGGTGGATGGTGGATGGTGGATGGTAGATGGTGGATGGTAGATGGTAGATGGTGGATGGTAGATGGTGGATGGTGGATGGTAGGTGGTGGATGGTAGATGGTGGATGGTAGATGGTGGATGGTGGATGGTAGATAGTGGATGGTAGATGGTGGATAGTGGATGGTAGATGGTGGATGGTAGATGGTGGATGGTGGATGGTAGATGGTGGATGGTAGATGGTGGATGGTGGATGGTAGATGGTGGATGGTGGATAGGGCCAGATGATGTTGCCCTGTGTTGGTGCCACTCTCGCCTACGGGATGACTGCTGTTGTAAACAGTAGTAGCAGTAGTATTATTTAGTAGTATTTACAGTCTGAAAATGTGTGCAGATCAAGAAATTTAAAATGATAGGACAGTTACATAAGACCGACAGGCAAATGAATTGTAGCAATACTTTATTGGCCTGTCAGAGGAGGGCTGTGATTATCCAGCTTACCCTCTGGACTAACTGGGCACACACTCCAGTAGTTATTTAGAGGATCTGGAACAATGTTTCCCACACTCAACTCTCTACATACATCAATCCTGAATCCACAAGTGTCTCAGCTTTATCACACTACTCGGCCATCTTTCAGTGACTCTGACACTGCGATGCCGCTAATCTTGTCACACACCACTCTTTGCTGCATCTTTTCATGCATCATCCACATTATACACCACTTCTCTGATGCTCATCCCTGAAGTTTTGGACATTCACCATGAATGTACATTTTTTGCCTTTTTATCCCCTTTCCCCCAAATTTAGTCACCACATACGTAAAACTGACGATAGCTGTCATAAAAAAAAGAATAGAAAGCTTTGTGGATGACACAATGATGTGGTAATACTAATTCCCATTGCTGTCTACGTAAATATTTTATGGATTGCTGCAGGCCTAACTGGAAGTGGATTTTGAGGAGACAGAATTTTATGTTCTATTTTATATTTTATTGTAGAGGAAATATCACAATTGCTTGAGGATACAATGTTAATTTTTAATAAAAATTAGTGAATATTACTAACATCATGTGTTTGTAAGAACTGAATGTACAGTGAAGTAACTATATTATAAAGACATGAAATATGACATTATTATACAGTGTTGCTTTGTGTTGGGTGGATCTTATGTAACATATAGTACATCTGGTTTAGTTGCAAATCAGATGAAGTTGTGTTTATTTTGACAGAGCAATCGCATTTAACTTAACCTGCCACAGCATGCTAAACTCCTGAAATGACCGGTTTAGCTAAAGCCATTTTAAACCACAATTAAACCACAGCTAAGCTAATGACTGAGCAATGGCCCACTGGTGAACATAAAACCTGATGTTTCATTTTCATGGTATTCTAAAATAACATTTGAGGCCCTGCTCATTATCAGCATGTTTGAGGAAGAAGAGAATGTGAGTCAAAATAAGAGACACATCTGTATTTCCACTAGTTAATTAAGATGCCCAACGAGATTAGAGTCCACATCTCTGCGTCATCGCATGGTGATGAAATCATGCATCACTGTGAGTAGAATATAAATAAAGACACTAAGAATATGCTTTCAAAAGCAATAAAGGCCAGCATTAACCTATCTCTGTGTTGCCGTATATGAACACATAAATATTGTTTTCAGTGGGGGGAGGGGGTGATTGTTTTTTTTGTGATTTGTGTTTTTTTTTATTATTTATTTGAAACAGCTGCAGTGAGAAGACTTGTTCTGATCTGGAGCGATGAAGCCAGACACAACACACAGCGCAAACGGCCTCTGGGTTTTGTACAATATAAAACAGGTGTTTGGAAACGGGCTTACTGATAAGGGATTTAATGATTCAAATATAAAGATTAAATTTCACGTTTAAGCCGTTGTCTTTCTCTGTTTAACTGAGCTGCTGCTGTCGGTCTTATCTCCGTGTCCAGCCCGTTGTCAGGTAGCGAAGCAATCAGAGTAATCTCTCCCAGTAATCAGAGTCAAGTCTGCGCTCAAGAAACTAAAGATACTGTGCCAGGCCTCAGGGAATCTCACAATACAGTGAACCACGGTGCAAAAGCTGTACTGCAAGATGAACAAATGAACAAGGACATTCTGTTTGAGTCAGAATCAGTTTCAGCTTGAATTCACTCAGTACTTTACAGGAATTTGTTGCTGTCATCACAAGAACATAAAGATAGCAAAAGAGTAGTAAAAATAGTAACAGAGCAACAGGCCAATAAGTGTAACAGACAAATAAGAGACAATTACAATTACTGGAACACAGAAACAAGGTTTATGTGCAACCACATCCATGGACGTCATGTATACATCTACACTTATAATAAATAGAATGTAATACTTTTGGAACAAAGTTTAAAGTGCACATCCATACATCTGACTTATTGAACAGGGAGGTGGGGGGGGGGTGATTATACAGTGCAGGTCACTCAGAGGGGTGAGCAAGCAGGGTGGTAGGAAAGAAGTCATCTAGGTGACAGCCGGTTGTGGTTCTGGTTCTGAGACACCGGTACTGTTTTCCTCAGGAAAGGTTTCTGGATCAGATTGTGAGGTGGGTAAGAGGCATCAATCTTTCCTGCGCATTTCTTCATCCTGAATTTGTGCTGGCTTTTAAAAGCAAGTAAATGGCACCCAGTGACCTTCTCTCCAGGTTTGACAACCCACTGAAGTCTGCCAGGGCGGCAGTCTGTGGAGGTCTATTAACACTTCATTTGTCTTCTCAGCGTTAAGCTAGAGTTGGTGGGCAGTGCACCATGACACCAGACCGTCCACCTCTGTCCTGAACATGGTCTCTCCCCCATTAGTAATAAGACCTAAGAGCATGGTGTCATCAGCAAACTTCAGTCATTTCACGGATGTGTCTGTGGAGGTGAACTCATTTGTGTTCGGGGAAAACAGCAGAGTTGAAAGCACAGAGCCCTGTGAGGCACCAGTGCTTACAGTCAGAGAGTGTGAAAGGTAGGAGTCCGGTCACACATACTGATTCCTACCTGTCCAGAGGCTAGTGATCCACTGACAGACAGGAAGGGGAACGTTCAGCCAGGACAGAGGGACATGAAGGATTTATGGATTTATGGATTTATGGCATTGAAGGCTGAGTTGAAATCAACAGACAGGACCCTTGAATATGTGCCAGGGGGCGTCCTGATACTGCAGGACACAATGGAGATCCATAAGTTATTTATGTACTTATTTATTTATTTGATTATTAATTTATTTACTATTTATAATTCCCTTTCCTTTAGTAGAGTTTGTGCTTTATTTTGTGTTTTATTGCAATGGGACTAGTCAATTTGTTTTTCATTATACTGTAAGGTATAATGACAATAAACAAACATGAATACATGAATACATGAATACATGAATACACGAATACGAATTTAGAGCATCCCCAGCTGACCCACTGGTTCTGTAAAGACATGGTTCTGTGATGGTTCTGTGATGGACTTGCAGAACACCAAAGTCCTTTTCTCAGGCAGTCTTAACCAAAGACAGCCTCACGAATGATCCCACAGAGAAATTAAATTCAAACCTGAGACCCCACTGTCAAAAAACTGAGTGATTTCTTTTTTTTTTATGCACCCACATGGACATTTTTATATGCATACAGCAGCACTTTTTTAGTCTAGTCTGCTATTATAGACACTTAGCTCATGAGTTTGACATTGATGGGATATTTAAACTAATCAATACAATACGCTGGACACTCTCTCTCTCTCCCTTTTCTTTGTCCTGCTTCCGTGCTGAGCCAGGCTGTTCTTTTTTCACATTCTCACACCGGTCTTCGGTTTGGAGAGCTCAGCACGCCACAGAGCTGTCGAGACGGCTCGGATTGTTTCCCGCCTTTACTTTCCAGCGTGTTCTCCTCCTCTTCCTCAGTAAAGATCTGTCTTATGGATTATCCTGTCCATGCCGAAGTTTCAGGTTAATTCCTCTGTGACACTGTGATATATGTGTAAGAAGAGAAAAGAAAAAGGGAGTCAGCACTTGGTATCCCAGGACACAGTGGAAAGCGCTTCATTATCAGTCTTTTATGAGAACACGCCCACTGATGGACATGTATTGTAGCTTTTGGTCTGGGTATGCAATGTGCAAATGAGATGATTTTACACCTATCGCGTAGTTTGTGTGTGTGTGTGTGTGCGCGCGTGTGTGTGTGTGTGTGTGTGTGTGTGTGTGTTTTTGAGCAGACACCACAGAAAAAGAAAGTTATAAAAGGAGCTTGTGAAATTACTCATTACTCCTTGTGCTTGTTTGCCTCTTTTAAAAATTCCCTTTACATCAGTTTGAGCCTACTGTATTATAACTTCTCATGTTCTCATGTCTTGCTGAACACAAGGCTTTTTCAACAAAATCTGGAAATTTCCTGATGTTTCCTGAGCTAATCTATTAAGTGCTCCAAATCCCTTCAGCCCATCATACATTATCTGGGAAGAGTTTATCTTTTCTGAGATTAAGTAAGATTTGGCTTTTGCGTGGGAGAGAATCAAAGCTTTGTTAAACACTTCTCTTCTTCATTGATCATTAGCTTAAGACAAACACTTGGTAGCACATCTGCAGAGCTACAGGATTTATTACAGAGGCTTTAACAAAAAACTCGGTTATTATTATTTCTTATTAATATCTAATAGCAGCACCGTAAAACCTAGCCTAACCTTCTTTTTTGTGCAATTTTCTTCCCTTTTTCATTTTTTCTTCTTCTCAGTACTCTGTCTCCCAAACCACTAAAACAGGAGCGAGCACACAGCTTTGTTTCAGCCCGACTGAACTAAATAGTTGTGAGAATGGCAAATATGTACTCTTTGCTTTTCCCGTTTTTCTTCTTTTCAGAGAAGGTTACCTGTTCTCCTGAGGGGCATCCTTGAACTCACTGCCCTATATCTCTGAGATCATCCACAGAGAGAGAGACTGCCTCGACTGACAGGTTTAACCCAGTATTCCTTAAAGGACCGCAGGACCCCTAATCCCACAGGGGAGACCTCAGAAACCATGACAGAGCCCAGTCTCTACTGCCATAACAATGTGCTCTCTGTTACACTCACAGAATTCCTTCATCCTTTGAGGTATATATGCATAATGAATTTTAAGTGGTTCACTTCAGTTGGTGAATCATCTAACCAGCCCCGTCTCCACAAAAAAAAAGTTATTTTAACAAACAACAAACTGACTTTGTCACACACACACACTGAGCAGTGAGCAGTGAAATGGAGCCTCTACATTTAACCCATCCCAAGACTAGTGAGCAATCACACTACGAGCTGGGAGGATTTATTTTGGAACACCTTGTATGTTCTTTACCCTTTCAGAACTGGGTGTGGTTTGTTGTTATTCTTTATGCTATGTTTAAGGTTATGAATATTGATTTTCTAAATTTACTGCTGACTGACTTTGGAGCTCTGTGGTGTGGTGGTGTAGACGCCTCTTTTGGCCACTGTGCATGTGATCAATAAAGATGAGATAGCCTGATGGACTTGCCCGCTGCCATCTGTTCAGTAATCTCGACATGGCAGTTAAAGCTTATTCCCTTCACTCACATAAACACTGTCTTGAGCTGAGAAATTCCCCAGAGAGAGAGAGAGAGAGAGAGAGAGAGAGACAAAGACACAGTAAGTGAATGAAATGAGATTTGGCTTTTGAGGCAGGAACCCAAAGATGTAAACCTCCAGACTGGAGCTTATTTAGAAGAAAAGAAACGTATGGATTGCATGAAAAGATCTCAAATCGGCTACGATGCGACGACTTTTGAAGAGCTCTGCGTTCATTGGCTTTGTGCCTGAAGATGGCATCTCACTAATTAGGCAGTAAATAAGGCTAGACTCTCTTTTGAATCTTACAGAGTGTTGCACAATCGAATACATCACACCATAAAAAATATGTGTGACGGTGTACCTACAACACAAGACAATATGCAACCTAGCGCAAAGCAGTAATAGTTGACTAAGTACGTAATTATAAAAGCAAAAATGGTTTGATAGCACAGACCAAGAACAGCAATGCCAACCACAAAGCTCGCACTTGGCCTACTTTCCCCAAGTTCTGCCCAGCCTAGTACATAATGACACATTTGTGATTGATGCTCCTATCATTCACACAAACGTTCAAGTAGGCCATTACACCCCCTCGTCCTTCATTTGTCATAGAGTTTGTGTCAGAAGGTTATGTGAGGCAGTGAACAGCTTCCAGTTCTGCCATGTCTGAGAAAACGGTTCCCACCCCGAGGGAGGAAAATAAAAAAAAAAAAAAAAAGAAAAGAAAAAATCCCTAAAGAACGTTTACAGGAAGCCAAGCATGATGGCAGTCAAACTCTACGTTTGATTTATATGCCAAAAAACATCATTACAAAAGCTCATTTCCATTTCATAAAAAATAAATGATGAAGTTGCATTGGGAAGAAGAGAAAAATATTGAATAATGTGATATGAGTTTTACATGAGGAAGAAAAAAAAATTGTGATATATCGGCCGAGGCAAATGCTTATCTGAGACAGTGATGCAAACATCTTTGTGTTGAGTTTTTGAACTCTGTTTTGTAGTCCCACATGCTTCTGATTTCTTTTGAAATCGTATGCATGACTATTGTGTGTGTCAGTGTAACGTGACAACCACACTGTGTATCCAGGTATCACTTTTTTTCTCAGTATTTGATCATGCTTTTCAAACCCAATGACGTTCACTGCTGGAACACTTTATTCTCACTGCTATTGGTTACACCAAATTACTTTAATAAATAAAAACTGAAATACAAATATTGCCCTGTGGAAAATAATGAAGTCTTTTGTACTTCTGTATTATTCTATTTTCTTATGTGAAATGATATCTGCTATTCTGAGTCTCGTAGCAGATAAAGGCTAAAAAAAGGGGGAAAAAAATAAATAAATGAATGAAGATGATTTCTCCTCAATAAAACCTGAATGGTATTCCAGTCCACAAGTTGGCTTTATGAGCTTATAAAAACTGCCATCTGTCACCGAGGACAGGTTTCATAGCGTGGAATGATCTAGTTTGGTCCGACGGCTTTTTTATTTCCTTTTTTGGAATACAGTCTCTGTGTAAAATGACACAGAGGAGTCCTACTGTTTAGGAAAAGGCAGCTGTTTCTGGTCGTGTTTTGAAAGAAGTATTAATTTTAAAAACAGTAATTTTCCAGAGAGATGTTGGCAACACTAATGGAAAAGATCAAGGAGCTCTCGCCAGCAAACTGAAGTGGTAGTAAAATAAAAAACAATAATATTCATGCATTTTGCTGTCTGTGAAAACGTGGTCATAACTTGTTAATGATACAGATTTATTTGCGTAAATTCACTCTGTTTTGAATGTACAAACCCAGAAATGCTCCAGAAATACAGCCACACATTTCTGGACCTGGTGAAGATGCAGCTTGCATATGTAGGAGGTAATGATGACAGTTTTTTCTCTAGGGGAAGAAATACCTGGGAGGCAGGTGTCTATTTATGCCCGTGTGGCAGGTTACCCACGGCCTGTCAATCAGAGCGTGCTGACGGCTCACCTCAGGCTGGTGTGCGGATTGATCTGCCCTTGGGCCATGTCCGTACGAGTTGTCCTGACGCCAAATGAGGCAAGGTCGCGTCTGCCTCATCAGTCTGTCTCCCACGCAGACCCACCAGATGGTCCACCTTCAAATAAATAAATAAATAAGTAAATAAGTAAATCAAAACTACCCTTTACTTTCTTCCTCCTGGCCTGAATATTGCTGTTCACTTCACTGATGCACACTACTGACTCCTGCATAATGAAAAAAGTTTGCATTGGTGGAGAATAAAAATCAGTGTGATATATAAATGTCAAGCACTGGTACAGGAGTGAATACCAGCGCACAACGCTGTCTGTGTAGACAACACTGAGAATCCTGAACACATTTCATGCCACTTTAGGCACTGGGATAGCATTACTTCTGTTTAGAACCGATACATTACTATATATTTAAAAGGAAGATTGTTTTAACGCAGTGTACAATACAATATAGGACAACTACCACCAAGAGTGTCTACTGGCTGTTCACACATTATAAGTGTATTTTTATTTTGCAGCAACAAAAAAAAAGAGAAAGAGCTTTTCCACTCAAATGTTGAAGTGTTGGAGCTCAGCTGCATTTCCCTGGGTTTGAATCCATTGCGATACATTTACCATCTGTGGTCCAGACTCCCAGTGTACCAAACCGATGACAGGGTCCCTCTTCTTTCTGTCAGGGCCAGCAGCAGGCAGGATTAGAACTGAGAGAACGGCAATGAGAATAGCAATGTCCCCTTCAGTCAAGTCAGGGGTCACCTGACAAAACTGTGTTGCAGCCCTGCACATCTAACATTAAATATACCACAGGGAACCTGTGTTCCTGTTCACCTTCTGCCACGTATGCAGCCCCTGAATGAGCAATGAGACATTTCATCTTATTGGAAGTTGAAGGGAAAAAGAAATATGACAAAGGTTGTCCTACACACTTTGCATTTTCCCCACAGGTTTAATGAGAAAGAGAAATTTAATTCATGATTTAAGGTAAATGTTATGAGAGGGTATGTGCGTCTTGCAAAAAGGATATCTTTGTAATATTTGACATTATTTGTGAAATATCAGGGTAAAGTAACGCTAGTAAAGAAAATTGTTTATGTGGATCACTCTGGAGTCTGAGGTATAGCTCTGAGAGCTTGTTGAGCCTCCAAATGCTGTCACATGAAAATGTATACGTGAAACCATATTTTTAAAATATATGCTGAAAAAGTTGTGAGCTTTCAGTTATAAGATCCTTATTGGAAAATGTCACAGCCTGCACCTCCATTTTGTTTTGTTCCGTCTTTGTGCTCCTGTTCTGTCTGTCTCCGCCCCTCACCTGTTCCTGTTTGTCTAATTATTAACCTTGTTAATTTCAACCAATCCTTTTTTGCCCTGTTTGTGTTTTAGAGCACACTGTTATGCTGCACCTTTTCGTTATCGGTTTTGTTCCAGTCTGCGCTTGTATTTTGATCTTCAGTTTGTGAGTTAAGTTCTCCTTTGTCACCTTCATCATCGTGTCTTGCTCTTGGGTCCTGCACCACACCACCAGCGTGACAGAAAATCTCCTCTGAGAAAACAAGCTAAGCCTGTCTTATCCTTGTGTTGGTTGGGCAGCCATGTCCTCTCCAAGATCTATCTGATAAACAAGCAGAGTTTTCAAACACATCCTGTAAGTGTAATTAGAAATTCTGATCTCCCAAAAAACTTTAAGAACAAAGAGATTTGATGAATGAATAACAGACAAAACATTAAATTTCAACATTTTTTATGTTCACTGTATAATGACTCTTTTTATGTTTACCATACAATCACTCCTCTTAACAAACTCACTGTGTTTGTTTTGGGCTTCTCTCTGCTCTATTCCATCATCAGTGTTTAATCCATTAAGTAAAAAGAACAATATTTCTTTAGCTGCTATGTTTCCTGAATTTTGGATTTCTTTTGTATTTCAATACAACCATCTCCTGTGTTCTGTTCTAATTATTCCTTGTGGAGGCAAGTAACAACCCTCACTTTGTTTTTCTTCCATATTAGTGTCTTATTATGACTGTGTGACCATCCAAACATTTTTTGAATTTAGCTCAAAAGATGACGAAACATGAAACTTTGACACCTCTCAGCAGTAGACATCTTTTATTTATATTTTATTTTTATTTATTTATTTATTTTTGGATGTGGATTTGTGCGCTAAAACATCAAAGACGTTGGGTAAGGGCTAGTTTCTAACACATCAGCCTTGATGTACATGAAAGGGAAGCTAGACAAAGAAAGCTCCCACTGAGATGCTATCCCGCATAATTTCTATTGAGTTCAATACCTGTACTGTTCTTCTTTTATGAGAAGTTCCAAACTGTTGACTTCATCATTTTACACAGAGAAAACCTTCATGAGATTCAATTCAATGCGATTTACGCAGTTTCACTCGTGATCGTCTAATTTCTACCTGAGATTATGTATTGTTTTAGTGAATTTTTCAGTTAAACAGATGAGTTCATTGCCGCAATGTCATTTAGAGCATGAAGACAGTACTTCCCATCTGGGAAAATATGAGAAAGGTCTGTGTGGTGAAGCGGTCG
The DNA here is from genome assembly GCF_902362185.1 of Chanos chanos. Lineage (NCBI taxonomy): Eukaryota > Metazoa > Chordata > Actinopteri > Gonorynchiformes > Chanidae > Chanos > Chanos chanos. The sequence goes on along the minus strand of NC_044499.1, from coordinate 23,981,278 downwards.
TGTCCTTTGCCACCTGGAAAAATGTCATAGCAAGCGACAACTGTCAGATCTGAATAAAAGCAAGGACAGAACAAGCGTAGGGATGACACCCCTCGGCCAGACGTAGCACGCGTATCGCAGTTAAAAGAGATGCTATCACATCTGCCGTGTCTTTTGCCAGGACGTGGGCCCTCGGTCACCCTCGGCTGTCAGTCCCGCTGTCCCTCTAGATCGACTGAAACGAACCCCTCCTCCACCTTTGCTCTGACCCAGGATATGCAATGTTGGCTATCTGTGCAGAGTTAGCCAAGGAGACATCTCAAATGTGACCTTAAAGAAGTTGGGAAGAGAGAGATATGTCATCACCGGCCTCTCGAACCATTTTCTCTTTCAGTAGAGACTGTAGTGATCATGATTTTTAACTTGCCTCAAATAACCACCAGTTTCCAAACTACCTGGCATGAAGCTTTTAAGCCAGTTTGACTGCCAACAAATGTGACAGATATCGATGTCTCATTCAGAGCCACTAAAATAAGAGATGTTTCTTCTTTTGGAATGGGAGATTATCAGAACAAAATGATACACAAAATGCACTGTTATTCTACACTGTTATTGAGACAATGTCCTTGAACTCAACCGGCTCTTTTAGAGTAAAAAAAAAGTTGTTTTGGATATGATTACTACCTTACTCGTTAACACACATTCAGAAACACACGTGATTACTCAAATTAGCTTTTTTGTACTGTAGAGATTAAAAAGACAACACTTGTCAGAAGTGGCCAAGTTGTTAATCAACAATTTTCTTGAACATTCCTTTTTCTGAAGTGACAAACGGTAGGTGTTAGGCTAAGATAATGAGGGATGATAGGCTGGTAGTGAACACAATGTTGACCATGCGGTTTACACGTGAACCCGAACTGAGAGCGCAATATTCAGAACCAGCCGGTGCAGGAATTACAATTAGGAAAAGAGTTGAGAGTAACAAGACTTCAAGACTCCAAAACGCGACAGCAGAGTCGTGAGAGATACGGGTAGAAGGGACTGAGAGAGAGAGAGAGAGAGAGAGAGAGAGCGAGAGAGAAAGGAATTGTAAGACATGGTTATTGTCAGGAGAGGTGCTGTGTCAGTTGAGTGTGTAGAAGACGAAAAGGTCAGGCTTGAGATTGGGATGTGAAAGGTCATCGTTATGGTTATTAGAAGTGAAGGGTTAGCACAGAAGTAAAGCAGGTCCATCTGCTAAACCACTCATTTCATGCCAGGTATGCTTTCTCTCCAAACACACCGAGCAGTTTCACTGGTTTTAAATATGTCTGAGGCAAACACACACACACACACACACACACCCCGAGCAGTTTCATCAGTTTTAAATATGTCTGAGGCAAAGATTACCCTTGCTGAATACTCTTCACAATCAAATCCTCTGGAAATGTTTTTTCTTTTTCGAACTGTTGACAGAATTTTGACAGAACAAAGAGCAAACAGATACTGAAGGTCAGTGTTACATTGCTATATTGCACACAACGCAGAATAACCTCTGAATTTCATATGCAAGTCGGGTATATGTTCTCCTTGTTCATTTTACGACCATTCTCATTATGCGACTCAGCGTGGAGGGTTGTTTGTCTGGAAATGACAGATAGGCTATTTCATAAAAACGTACTTGTGCACAGAGGCATTCTAATTTCCCATGGCTGCGTAACAAAACAATCTCACTCATCCACTGCCACGTAAGTGACTCATAAACACTAGATACAAAAATACAGACCTGGCTATAGCAAGAATAACTGAAAACAAACCGCATGCCTCAGAGGTATTCAACACCTGCTTCACACAAAATGCCAAAACAAACTTAAAAATATCAAAGTGCTGGGGATCCCCAATTTGTATTTTAAACATCGGCATATTTCTGTCTTTCCTCTTCTTCTTTTTCTTCTTCTTTTTTTGTTATAATAATCGGTTCTCCACACACAATATTATGAGACAGGAGAGATTTTAAAACTGTCTGTCTCTAGTTGTTTAGGTCCAGTTGAGTAGGATGAGCCTTGGTACCCTGGATGATGGATAAAGCCAATCGCGTGTCATTCTGCACTATAGCAATGGCACACACATGGCAAACACTTACACAGGTGTCAAGACCAACAGTGAGAGGAGGCTGTGTGTGTTGGCTGATTCACCTTACCTTAAAGGAACGCATCCAGTGGTGTTCTCATGGATTCTCACCAGCCGTCAGGTGGTCTACTGATCTCTACAATCCATCGCAATTGTCAACACATAGACCAGGAATAAGCACTAATTCTTTTCCAGATTTTGCCCCAAGTAAAAATCAGACCCACAGGGCCACTGGAGTAAAAAACAAGCCATAAAAGTCTTTCCTGTGCTGTGGAAATGAACAACATCTCTGTGCTTACCACAGGACTCACAAAGGCAGGAACACTTTGCTTCATTCATGACTTTACTCTGATGATTTCCTATCCCTGTGTGCTGGGGAGTGTTATCTATGCTCCTCTGTTTCATCTTTTCCAAGTTTATATGATGATATACAGGTGTAATTAGTGGAGATTTCAGCACTAGCTGAAGAAACAAAGGTCTGAAACAAAGTAGAGCAACACCAAGAGATACAGCAGACAAACAGCATATGTTTAAATATGTGTGCTTTTCTCAATGTTCTCCAGGCAATTTCATCATTTTCTGAGGAGACTTTACACTGACTTGCACTCATGATCTCACACACACACACACACACACACACAAACGTCAACCCACACGCGCGCACACACACACACACACACACACACATTTCTACAACAAAAGTTTGACGGAAGTATTGTGCGATAACACACAATAGTAAGACTTTCATATCCACTACATTTCCCTGACTAATACTCATCTCATCACACATAGGTTTGGTTTGATATTCAGGATCAGTATTGAACTTCATATATATACAATTACATGGATCATCAGTTTTTAATTTTCCCTTAATTAATGAAACTCATACTTTATTGGATCTCTATGGAAAAAATTCTAGGCACGAATACAAAAACATTTTTGAGAGAGTGTTTTAATACGTGATACCACTGATGCATTTCAAACATACAGTACAAGGCGAGACCCTGTTCATCTTGACCTTCATAAAAAAAAAAATAACACCTGACATTTTAAGCTTATCTTAGAAGACAAATTGTGCTATACAGTAACTACCACTCCAAGGTTTAAAAAGACATCCATTTTGATTCTACCGCTCTGACAAAAGCTGTCCTTTAGAGCTGTTCACATACAATAGGGGGAATCGATTGAATTTGCGTTTTGCCAATCTGAAGAGCAATATGTGTTCATTTCTCTGCCACCTTGTTAGAAAAACTGAAAGGAAAAAAGGCATCAGTGCAGAGAGATAAAAGCTTTTGAAAATGAGAAGGGAGCGACATCTGATGCCTTTACGTCGGCGTGTGCTGAATTGGACTTCTGAACACTAATACTTTGATTTTTCTCTGACTTTTATCTTACAAGTTTCAGCAGTCAAAACCAATTTTGCATGAAGGAAAATACCGTTCCCTGAATACAACTCATGAAATGGTATTTTGCTTCCTGCCTGACAGGTAATAAACAGCTGTCACAATTATCTATCAGGAATTGGCCAAATTATCGTCACACCGGCATGTATTTACAGCCAGTTCACCAGCCTTAAATAAACTCTGGGAACGTTTATGTTCTACCACATATGTGGCCCAATTTATTCCAGACCCTTTTTAATAGTATGGATGGATTTTCTTGGATCATTCTGACCTTTGTTTTGGAGTACATTTAGTACAGCCATACACTAAACAGCATTCTATTAAAAAAAACATATCAAAGGTCCTCATGATCATATGTGGATTTAAACACTGAATATTCTTTAAATATGATTTCGAAACTGGGCATTTGATTGACAAAAATACTGTATGTATCTATATTGCAACCTTGTAACCACAGTTATCTCTCTGAGCGCTCTGATAACATGATTCTGATTAACACTCTGATAGTTTGCATTAGGCTAAATTTTACATTTGCAAGGGATATTTGAACATATTTGCACGAATATTTATAGTTATTCTCGAATATCAAACAGGACATTTTGATCGTCGTGATAGCTGTAATTTAAACCTACGGTCTGGGTCATTAACTTGCCATCAGATCGTTTCAAGATTTTTTAAAGCTAAGGCCTTTTTGACAACACTGGTTAAATCTTAGAGCAACCATCAGTGCATGGGAAAGTGTGGTATTCATCATTATTACAGTACCTCTCCACACAACTTACAACATTACAAGGACAGTTATCTCTCTCTGAGCATAGGTCCAGTACACACCAAGACTTCCTGCTGTTGTACCTGGAGTTTAACTGGGGCAAGTGATACTCAAACACACAGGAGAGAATCTCATCTCGTTGACATTTTAAGCTATGGCAGGTCACAGAACACAATTCAAACTTCGACGATTTCCCAACATTGCCACAAGACTGATAAAATCTTTCGTTTTGGATACAATTTGAAGGAACAACTAAAAATCTTCAAGTCAGGCTTTTGAGTGCTTTTAGCTTACTTTGTTTTGTTCCTTTCTGTGAGTAAAAAGAACCAATGGTTTGTTTTGCTCAGGTTTCGAAGAGCTGGATGTGGCTTAAATTTGCTAAACTTGCATTCAGAAACACAACATTGTGGTTTCCACAGACCAGACTGAAAATCGAGAGTGGGTATTTATTTTACCAACTTTACCCACAGTGAGTGGCAGGGCATGAACATCAAACCAGAGGGATGTACTCATTTGGACTGTACATCTTAATAGACAAGAATGGATTTGTGATGAAATGTTTTTCATTTATGAAATGAGGAATGATGGATGGACACCCAGTGGTAATCCCTACTTAACAGTATAGACAAAAAAAAAAGCAAAGAAGGAAACATCTTCACTTTGCCTGTGCCCCCCTTCCAAAGGATGACCCTGAGAGAATCTAATATCAAACACTGCTTAAATAGTTGGATTCAATTGGACTACAATAGTTCATCAGTTTATTGCTTGGCATGTGCCTGTGCTGTTTGTAGCTCCTTAGAAAAGACTGCTACCTGTGTAACTGTGTAATGTGTGTGCAGTTCAGAAAATGAAATGGTTTGTAAACCCATAAGATGATCATACATCATAAATGTTTTGAGTGGTTATGATTAATATTTTAGGAATACTGTGAAGCATTTCAAAATGAATAACGTGTTTACAACAGAACACACTGACGTTAATGGGAGACATTCAGTTCCTCTGGCTGTTTATCATGTGCTGGCATTTTTTTCTGACAAACTCACAATAATTACACCATCTCTGTAAAGCTCTCATCACCGTAATTAAAGGATGAGACAATATTATCAGTGTATGAAGATGAAAAGGATACTGAAGCATTCATCTTAAGGAATCTGAATCATTTATAGCCTACAGATGAAGTTTCACAAATGATCTTCTATCGCAACAGTAAACATTCTACATGCCTTGAGTACAATGCCTACAGCTTATAATCACATTTCCATCTGATTCCTTATGCTTATTGACTGGTCAAGTCATTACCAGAAGGAAATCAAGAGTTGGATTCAATTCCACTCTCTTCTCACCTAAAAATGACAACCTGATCACACTATCAAGGCAAGATACAAGACATGCAAAAATCCTTTGTAAAAAGATAATAAAGCAGTTAGACTTCACTGTCAGCAGGTCACATGCTTTAAAAGAATGAAGCTGTAGCTGACACATCTCTATTCCATTTAGTGACGCACAACACTATGTACATTCACAATGATTTGAAAAGGTGTCAATTAAGGAGCATTTACATTGGAATTTTTGCCAGTAGCAGCAATGAATGCAGAGAGACCTTGTCGTTGCGCGTAAATTGTTCATCACCGCCTCTCCTCTCCACACTGTAATTTTTTTTTTACAGAACTCTGTTATGAAATATTACTTTCAGTTGTCCGCCAGCCCTTCACAGCCTGCTCTTTCAAATGCTCAGAGAACAGATGCCTACTTTATTCCATAAAGCTAAAACGTCCATCTATTCCTGAATAACTGAGGCCATCTTACTCACAATTTTCAAACGTGACACAATTATTACGTTTTGGAATGAAATCTAAGTTTACTCCCCTTTTTTTGTTTTTAGTCCATTTATTAATAGCATTTTTCAGGAATGAAGCTCTGAACTGATTATGTCCTGCAGACAAATAGACGTTACTCTTGGCAGGGTATGAAAGGTACCCCTGAATGGTGCCACATGATGCAACCGAATTGGATTAATTAGCACAAAAGGGGGCAAAAAAAACCACCCTTTAGCACCACAGGGGAAAAAAATGTTGTGTTGATCTATTTCTGAGGTTGCAGTTTTTGAAGCTGCAATGTTTTGGGGGATGGCCCGCAGAGCTGCTTCAAAGTTTGGCGGCACAAATGAGTTCCCAACAAGAAAAATCAACTCATTAGGAAAACTTGACGCCAAGAACAATAATGAGGCTAAAACACCATTCCTGTCCACTGCAAAAAATTGGGGGGGTCCAAAGAGATGTAACCTTTAAAATATAAATAAATAAATACATAAATACATACATAAATAAATAAATAAATAAATAAAAGTTGGCAGATGTATATTGAAAAAAAAGTGAAAGTATATATTAGTAGCCTGATATATTACACAGCCTTTTTGGATGCTTTCACTTTATGAAGAAGTTTTGCATCCAGCTATAGCAGACAAGTTGGATTAAGTCTGAATCAACTTCACATCAGAGCTCTTCTCACTCATGGATTAAGATTGTCCCAGTTTGTCAACTCTGAATTACACAATGGGGACCTTATCAAATAATGATCATGGAATGAGTTACTGAGCAAAGTCATTTGGGGTCACTAGCCCAAAACCACATAATATGTTTAACTGGGGACTGGGAAACTCCAAAAACCAATGGAAAACACTGAAAGGGGAGACAAAAGAGGAGACAATGTGTGACAAGGTTATGGCATGTACCCAATTCATGAAAAGCGGCTACCTGTAGAGGGCAAGAAAAAGAGAAAACTCATTGCCGTATAACAGATTGGTTTGCAAAATGAGTGTCATTTCCCCCCTTTCTTGGCATGATGCCATTGTACTTATCTGGCACTATGTTCTAGCACTTTCTCCTAATGCTTCTTCACTCTGTCAGACTGATGAAAGGAAAACTACATCATTAAACCTCTGACTTATCTTTCTTGGGGGTTGTAATAAACTTCTGTTAATTGCCCTATTATCATAGATTAAGCTATAAATATTTCATAAGTTCATTAAGATGTGCAATGTCTTACTACACAAAAGCCATACAACGTTGCATGCAGATGATGGGCAATTTGAGTAAACTAACATTAAGTGTGAGTAGACACAGATCTGACCTACACAGCAATCGGAATGCATTATTTATGAATTCACAAAGAGAAAAAAAAACTGCTTTAGGATGAAGAGACATGTAGCGCATATATGCACTGCTGTGATGTTAGTGTTTGAAGTCTTTGCAATGTTACTGAAATATCTTGCTGTTCACATCACGTGTACTAATCTTTTTCATAGTATAAGCCTTATTGCAAATAAAAACCCATGAAACCGCTTTGTAAACAGTTCCTTAAAAATGTGGCTTCTACCTTTACCCCATGAATAAGAACAACTACTTACTTTGGCAATGAAAAACATAAATCCTGTAATGAGTTATGGAATTTATTCTTTTAATGTGTCAGTTAGGGCAGCACAGTGGCACAGTGGGTAGCACTGTCCCCTCACAGCAAGAAGGTCCTGGGTCCGATTCCCGACCGAGTGGCCAGGGTCCTTTCTAGGTGGAGTTTGCATGTTCTCCCCGTGTCTGCGTGGGTTTACTCCGAGAGCTCCACTTTCCTCCCACAGCCCAAAGACATGTAAGTCAGGCAAATTGGAGATAATAAATTGCCCCTAGGTGTGAATGTGTTTGTCCGTGTGTCCGCCCTGCGATGGACTGGCGACCTGTCCAGGGTGCTTCCCCACCTTTTGCCAAGCGAATGCTGGGGTAAGCTCCAGCACGCCCCATGACCCTAATTAGGATAAGCGGCTTAGACAAGGAATGAATGTGTCAATTACATTTTCTTTACTGTTTACATGTTTATCACATGGCAGAACACCCAGATGACCATGTGGAATACTGGGAGATGGGGATGTGTAATTTGAAATGTAGTTTTATCCATCTCAAATGGATACTATAAATGCAAAATATACCAGAGTTTCATAACATGCTCCACACTACAGTACAGAATCGACGCTTTCTCTCACAATTTTTATGGATTTTATGTGCTCCACTGTGGCTTGGTTAACTTCATGCAAACAAGTCAAACAAGCAAAAGTTGAGGTAAAATCTAGCAGCAAAATAACCCGGGTCACAAGTATCAATACCTGCCAGCAGATATGATCTGATGACTTCACAAAAGAGTATTTTTTTGTTTGACTTCAGTAAGAGGAGTTGTGAAGGCATACAACAGCCTCAAAATCAATATCTTGATATAAATAGAAATAAATAAATAAAAATAGAAATTGAGTTTTACAAGTTACAGCAGTTCACCTCTGTGCCTTCCCCATAAGGCTACTGGGGCATTCACACATTCAGTCCCAAGATGACCTGGCCTCGATAATGAGTTTCATTAGAAAACATGTCCGCCCTTGTGTTTACACGTCGATCTGAGAAATTCTTCGTTATGCGTGTGCCGACCCTCTGGATTTGCATAACAGTCCGGGGAGAGAAAAGCCCAGGAGTGAGGCTGGACAGAATGGTGCTAATGATCTGTTTGTTTTATCTCTAGATGTGGAACAAGCCCATATCTCTGCTCAACTCACAGGACTTTGATGAGCTGGTCTCAGATGAGTTACTGGTAATGAAAATTGTGATCTCTGCATGGTAAAGTATAAATTGAGTTTGTTTGGACTTTTTTTGAACTTTGTATCAAGGTGAAAATGTGAACCAGCGAGCAGTATACGTTTTATCTCTGCTGAAGAGTAGGATAAGGTCTAAGTGAAGATGTAGATGAAGGAAAAAATGTACATGGACGATACAGTATATGTGGATGAGACAGAGTAGCTCGAAAAAAGGTGTAGGTAGGAAGAAAGTCTCTGTGAAAAGATAAGGTGTAGGTGAAAAGATAAGTTGTAGGTTAGGAAGGGAAAGGTCTCGGAGAAAAGATAACATGAAGGATAAGACTTACTTGATTGGAAGACTTACTTGATTGATGAGGACATCGTTAAGTAGCCATTACATCTGATAATGAAGTCTGAGAAAATGTGATGGTGACTCCATGATACGATCATTCACCTAATTAATCCTATTTAAAGTGAAATTGTATTGCTCATCTAAACACAAAGACTATTAATCACAAACCCCTTGTAGTTTGGCTCTACTCATGAATCATTTAGCTCAGTGAAGAGAGAATGCATCTTAAATGCAAACTGGTAAACCTGAGGTCTCTCTCTTGTCTCAATCCCCTCTTGATTTCAACAACATTCATTTCACAACCCCCCCACACACCCCCCCCCCCCCGCAACCCTGGTTTTTCTTTATTTATTTATTTTTCTACAAACAGATATGGGTCAAGGTCTACGTGAAAGCATAACTGTGCACTAAATAAGATTCCCTTACAGACAAAATCAATTTGTGTTAGCATATTTAAGTTAACGATGATGAGGTGCTGAGTAACAATCTTTTGTTACCTGCTGCTTACCATGATAATCGCATAATGCTGTATTGATTGGGTGAACTAACCGAATGAAGAGTCAGGCGGGGGGCGGGGGGGGGGCGTTGAGCTATATTGTTTTGATGCATTTTGACAGAGAGAGTATTATCTTGTGACCTGGTTTCTATGCATAGCAATTCAGCTGCTCGGCTCAGGCTGAGGACCAAAGGGATTTCAAAGATATTTGGATAACTGTCTCATTGTTATACAAAGATGTTTACCCAAATAGGTCTAAAGACCACCACTAACATGTGGCACTGACTTCACTCTCTCTCTTCACCTCTGTCTCCTTCCCAGTCTTTCACTTGCTTATTTACTTACTCTCTGACTTAATCAATCCCTCACCCACTTATTCAGCCTCTCCCAACCTCTGCCTAACACACACACACACTCACTCACTCATTATCTAAGCTGCTTATCCTGATTAGGGTCGCAGGGGTGCTGGAGCCTATCCCAGCGCTCATAGGGCGAAAGGCAGGGAAACACCCTGGACAGGTCGCGAGTCCATCGCAGGGCAGACACACAGACAAACACACTCACAATTTAGTGTCTCCAATTCACTTAACCTGCATGTCTTTGGACTGTGGGAGGAAACTGGAGCTCCCGGGGGAGACCCACACAGACACAGGGAGAACATGCAAACTCCACCTAGAAAGGACCCTGGCCACCCATCCGGGAATCGAGCCTGAGACCTTCTTGCTGTGAGGGGACAGCGCTACCCACTGCGCCACCATGCCGCCCCCACAAACACACAGATACACATATATGCTTGCACACACTCAAACACACATTCAGACACAGACACACAGACACACACGCACACACATATGCACCTGCACACTCAAAGCACCACAGACAATTGTATAACAACATGGGACACATGTTCACTTAACAACTGCACATGATTATGATGGCTGTATTTAAAAATGCATATGTTTGGAATCATTAAATATGATCTAAAGACACACAGACATGCAGAAAATGTTTTTAAAAAATCATTACTGAGTTTTCACACACACACACACACACACACATGCACATGCAATGCAATTTTTATTAAACTCCAACAAAGCCCTTTGCATGCTACAGTTATAGTTGTGTTTGATGAAAATACAATTACAGTGACACTATGATTAACACATTAAAATGCATTGCCTGACACAGGATATAGCAGTGGCTAACACTGTACTCTATTTTAATGGCATTTTTTTCATTCCTCAAGCATGTATGAAATGTAAAGTATGTGCTCTCCAAAGGCACACAGACTTTGTGTAGAGTGCATCACTTTCTCAGAAACTCAATGCAAATCTATGCAAATCTGGTCTGAGACTGCTCAAATGAATGACGCCAAAGTCTCGCAGATGTTTGTGGGTTTGGAGTGGAGTGCTCTGGGAACACCTACTGTAGATATGATAGCATGGTCCTAGCATCATTAGCATCTCCCCCTCCCCCGCTTAAATCTGTGGGCGGACTTTTTTCACAATTTCAAGTACCATTACATAACCATTACATACAGTTTTTCTTTGGGGAGCAATTATGGATGGATGGAAAGCAATTGATTTTTGTGGATTTTTTAAGGTCTTGTATGGTAGATAGGTTTGTGTGCTCAAGGTGTTCCAGCTCCTCTCCTACAGCATCACAAAGTGAAAGAGGAAGTCAGGGACGGGCTCAGTGCCTCTTCCCTGCAGCGTGACTTGATAGCGTTTGATCTTAAAGCGAGTACAGGAGACTCAAAAACAAACAGCTGAAAAAGATGGGCGCCTCTCCCGGTCTCTCTTGGATGGTTTTGTGACAGATCACTCAGACGAAACTGGTCTCCACATCATCTCCCATGTCCATTTAGGAGTTATGTCATCGCCTTCACCTCCTGCGGCTCTTTCTGATGCACTGGAGCGGAGTGAAGATTCATTCCCTCTGACTGAACCACTCTGCCTCTCCCCCAAAAAGAACGAGTTGCTATATCTCGCTTTTCATAGTCGGCCTTGTCTAGTTTTGGGTGACATCTCTTGACAGATTGACATTGCTGCATGTGTCAAGGACTAGGAGAATACTTTGTGGAGGCAGTGAGTCACTGAACATGATTAGACATAAATACAAAGCTAAATTCGCAGAGTTAAAATGTTCTGTGTCCTTCATCATTCATCTTTCATCTCCTCTCATGCAACCAGCATGCCAAAACATGAAAGATATCATTTATCTTCTTGCATTCACTGGCATACCAAAACATGTGACACTATGATAAGTGGAAGGAAAGTTTACTGGAACAGATACATCAGCAACACGTCTACGTGCTGGATGTTCCCGACTCCCAGATTCCTAACACAGTTATGATTAGAGCCCCAAGTTACAGTAAAACCTTAATCTCTTATCTCTGCTGTGTGATCTCTGATCTCTAACACAAACAGAGATCAAACAAGTGGTAACGTATTTACAGGAACTACCGGGAGAATGTTTAATTGAGTTCACACACAAACTGTGTGAGTACATTCTTAATGTAGTTAAGGTGTAATCAGTGGAGGGAGATGGTCCATGACTTAATTAAAGTGTGTGTATATATATATTGATTTTCCCTTGAAGTGCCATGTTCCTCTCTGACTATCTGCCTTAAAGACATGAAGGAGCTCCAGGCCCTGGAATATGTGTAACGTATGTATGTCAACTTAAATGGAAAAAGCCAATCAAATTTTAATCTTGTTTTGTATTTTCAGCAGGGTGACAAGGCAGAAAGTATATCCAGTGAAGGGATTTGCTCAGAAGTGTTGTAATGTACCGAGAGAGAGAGAGAGAGACGCCATTTTGTGCAGATATTTAAGTTTTATGAATCAGTCTGGTTTGCATCACCACTCTCTCACAGGCATGTGTCCTCTACGGTGGAAGCAAGGTGAATAATAAGTAGAGATAAAGTACTTGGATGAAACGGAGGAAAGAGAAAGACAGTTTTTCATCACAATAAAGAATACGTAGTTGTCATATCTGCATTTGATTAACTCACTAAAATGAATTGGTCACTTCATGCTGCTGACACTGTTCAAATTCAGAAACAAACAAGAATAAATTCTAGTAAATGAGAGATGTTTTCCATATAGTTATTCACGGCCTGCCACAGCTGTTGTGTCATATTAAAACACAGTGTCTGGGTGCTTACTGATTTAAGTATATGTCAGAAATTACCCTTTTTCCTGGTGCATATATCCATTTTTATGTCAATTTCTTTGAAAGCCAGTTAAATTATTCACCAAAACACACCCCAAGAGTCTCCCTTTTCATCCATACAGTCAAATGTAAACTAATCTTATTATACTGTAACACTGGTCACTAATTACTCATGAGTGTAATTTCTTTTCTTATCATATAGTTTGACACCTTTTACCAGAAAATTCCACCACACAGATGTTAGGTTGTTTGGGATTACACATCAGGAAAGCAATGATAAGAATTTACAACACAAAGATTTAGAGAAATATTAAAAACATATTTCTCAAAAAAGCAAGTAGTCTGATGAGGATAAGGCAGTGTATCATGAAAAGCGTATATTCTGTGCTTAATGACAATTAACAGCAATCTCATTTTTCGTTAATGATATTACGCTTTAAAAGACAGCCAAACTATATGCGCAAAGTGGCAATCCATTTGAAAGAGAGCAAAAAAGGCGACACGTTGTCCTCTCCAAGTAGGGAGAAAACACCCATCGATCAAGGCGACTTGGCATGTAAATTCTGATTTGTATGGCCACTCTATTCTGGGCCATCTGGAAAGGCTGAATCCATCACTATTGACATTGTTGTTTGATTACTACGGAGGCTGTGAAACTTTCATTGAACTGTGATGGAGAAAACTGTCCCAGCCTCTTTAGAAGCACATCACTCAGAGTGTCGGACAACTCAGGCAGCGCTTAGCAACAAGACGGCCAGCACTCTGCCCTCTTTCCACAGCCACCTTAACTCAGAGCATCTCCAAAGGGCCTTGGCAGCCCTCCAGCTTATGTCTGACAGCGTCTTAGGTCCTAAGAACCTTTAGAGTTTAGGTTCACTTATCCAGCGCTCAGATCCTGTGAAAAATAGATGTCCTGCAGCCGGTTCGTAAGAATTAGACTGAGCACAGAGGAGCAAGGTATCCCACATCCCTCAGATGTGCCATCTTTGAGTTTTTATAGTCAAGCTGTGGCAGCAGAATGAGTCATAGCACAACGACACATCTCTCTCATCACCACTTCACAAATATGATCAGCTGACTACCTCTCCTCCCTGAACTGCCAATCAATAACATGGTCAGTATCAAACACAGTTACACAATCAGATAACCTTGTGCTCAACTAATATCCAGTAATCTTTTTTCCTTTTATTTATATTCAACAGTTAAAAATTTATTTGGAAATTAACATATAAAATTTTACATGGGCGTGCGCCTTCGTACCTGTCTGACTTAATTACACCCTATAACCCACCTCGCACCCTGCGCTCTCAAGATTCTGGACTATTAGTCATTCCAAGAGTTAAAAAGAAGTCCGCTGGCAACCAAGCCTTTTCCTACCGCTCTCCCTTCCTCTGGAATGGTTTACCTACAGAAGTTAGGGAGGCAAACTCTCTCCATACCTTTAAAACGAGACTAAAGACTTATCTATTTTCTCGAACTTATGGATAATATCATTTTGATTTGACTTTGTTATAGACATGTAAAGCCCTTTGAGACTATAAATAGTGATATTGGGCTCTAAATAAACTTATTATTATTTGTCAAGCGTGCAGTGGAGCTGGACCCAAATGCAAGACACGGTAGACGTGATAACAAAAAAGGAGGACTTTACTTATGAAAAAGTAGACAAATAAACAGGTGTTAACAGGAACCAAAACTGGAGCCAAACAGTGCAGCCAAACAGTGTCCTCAAACAAACACAAACAACAACAGACAAAGGACAGGTCAAACACAAGGGCTTAAATGCAAAAGGAGAACCAAACTGGGGGAACATGATTGGTAGAAATTAACAGGGGTGAAACGAGGTTAATAAATAGAATAAACAGAATCGGGTGAGGGGCGGAGACAGAAACGGAACAGGAGCACAAGACATTTCAAAACAAAAGTCCAAAACAAGGTGCAAGCTGTGACATTATTATTATTATTATTATTATTATTATTAAATTCACTGTAGATAGCAAGAGAGTTGTCAGAATGTTGTCTGAGGTACAGACCAAGCTGAGGATTGTTCTTCCCATTTAAGGTCTAAATTTGATTTACTGATTGAAGCATGTTTATATGTAAAAGAGCAACCAGATCATTAAGCAGGCGCTGTCGCACCAGTCACTGATTGTGTTGCTAGCTCTTATTATTCTTCTTACTGTTTTTACCAAAGACTTTGAAGACTACGAATCTGATCTCACTCAAACATCTGCCTGATTGACTCAAATCTGCATAGTATATTTTTAAAAGGAATCATTTGGTGTCAAAAGATGTTGTGTGAACTTTTTGACTGTTAAGACATTTAAAGTTTTGACACAAACTGGTTTATTGCATTACGTCAACAGAGGGCAGCAGCCTTGAGTTAAAACTGTTAACCAGATATCAGCATATTAAATCTACACAAAACATTAGGTCACAAATCGGTCAGTTAAAGCAGGGAGGAAGAAACAAAAAACTGATTAAGTTTTATGGTTTTAATTTGGGTGGCTACGCAACATGTCGTTTTAACAGAACATGGCATTTAAAAAAATCCAACAGTTAGATTATTAGTTGTGCTTTTTTTTAATTTTTAAACATATTTTGCTTTTTTCTTTTTTTTTTTTTTGCTTTTTTAATACATGTGGTCTCTTGCAATTTTCTATTAAAAGACAAACGTGCAAGCGGCAAGCAGAGCTCACACTTTCCTCTCTTCCACGTTTGTGGTAAGCCTCCAGTGAGGCCTGGTTTGTTGTTAAGGAAGTGATGTCACCTGCAGTTGGACACCTTTGCGTCGCCGTCACACAGAGGACATGTGCGTGTGTAACTGCCGTTGCTCTGAACTGGGAAATGTAAATGTTTTTAACGGAAGCCAGCCCCTTTCTGGTAAAAACTGCAAACAGTATAGGGACATTCCAGATCTGATATTAACACAGAAGGTGATTATTAAACAGATTGCAACAAAAACAAGTACAAACTCTCTGACAGTTTTAAAAAGAGAAGGGTTATGGTTCTGAATCTGGTACTTATATAAGCTTGTACTTTCTCTTTTATCTCTACAATGCATTAACCACAAGGATGCATTAAGACTGACGATTCTAGATCATGTTTCTTTTTTATTAACGAATTGGAAATTCTAAAACAAAGCTGAGGTCAGATGTCTAAATCAGGGAAACAAGGTCATTAAGCTCTTGTGACCACTGCAGTATAAACACTGTGACTGTAAATGTCACTAGGTCATCGCATGAATGTAAATTCAGTTACTTAATTACGTACTGATCACGAATACATTATTTAGTAG
The DNA here is from genome assembly GCF_902362185.1 of Chanos chanos. Lineage (NCBI taxonomy): Eukaryota > Metazoa > Chordata > Actinopteri > Gonorynchiformes > Chanidae > Chanos > Chanos chanos. Next base: position 23,965,089 of record NC_044499.1, on the reverse strand, counting down.
GTCAGGTCCTCGAAAAACCTCAGTGCAATATGCTTTTGTGGGGTGGCCCTCAAAATCATAGTTTCCGATGGTTTCCGACACTATAGTTGTGTTTGTGTCAAACTTACCTCAGAACTCCACATGTGTTTGGCGTGAGACACATATAGCCATGAATGATGGGGTTCCAGTTTGGCATCAGTTGGCATGCATAACTGGAGCTGGGAAAAGAGAATAGTTAATATAGTGAGTGATGAAAAAGAAAGGGGAGGAAGGGAGGAGGACAAGACCAGCGGGGGATCCAGTATGGAGCTATCAAATTAGGAGCTGGCTGGGCCTGTTCTCTCTCTGACATACCAGGGGGTCTCTCTGGTTCGTATGTCGGCCACTACACATTTCGGAGACGCATCATCAGTCTGTCGATGATGAGAGAACGCTGATTAATAAAGAAATGAGACTCATTGTGTTGAAAAAGGCAGAGTCACATGGCCCATCTATTGTTTCAAAAGTTTTATTCTCTTGACAAGGAGGTAGTGCCATTGTAAACGTGCAACAAGGTCATTTTGCATGTGGCATCTTATTGAGAACTTTTAGTGACAGGAATGCAAATGACTAGTATTGCTGTATGTCGGCATTTACAGGAGGAAGTAGAACTTCACACAAGCACATTTGACTCTCTGCAATATGTGACCATTTTATATTTAGCCTTTCACACAGACCTGGTCTACAGGGACCCCAGTAATATCAACGACTGCTTGGTAAAATCAATAATATCAACTCAGCTACAAAAGCTTTGATTCATATAACTGACAAGTCAGTCTGTCATGGGCTAGGGAGCATGAATGTTTAATGCTCTAATGGAAATGGAAACATTTTTCCAGCATTATCCACCAACATTGTATTCTCCTGTGTATTACACAGTGGTTATACGTCGAAAGTTTTTTTTGGCATCTATAACTTTATAAAGAAGCATGTTCACTTCCTCACAGAAGGCTCAAGTACAGACTCAATAGGCCAATAACAGCCAGTTTCAATCAAAGAAGATCATGAATCTGGAAACACCTTGTGTTTAGACCTAACTATGATAAGTCTAATACTATGGGGAAATTTAATCACGCTTTTCTGTTGTTTATCATCAAAGAACATGCCAGAACAGGCTAGAACGTGGTAAAAAACCTTCTGTTAATTACAGAGGGACAGAGCTGGTCGGGCGGCTGATGCTGTCTGTTAAAGATGATAAAGATATCATGGAGGGGGGGGCAGTAACTGAGGAGTCTCTCAAAAATAATTAGGAATCACATTGACACATTCTTTGATCCTGCCTGGTTTTGAAATGGATGAATAATTTAGACGCGGATGCTTTTACAGATGTGTGTTTTAATTTCTCACAGTTATAACTGAGCCAGAGCAGAGGGGTGATGCGTGTGTTTTACAGCGTTTTAATTAATTAAAAACCTTGTTTTGACAAACATGAAATAAAATCTTTCTGCAATCTGCTGTAAACTTTAGATTATCCAAATGCATGCAGGTAAAGAGCAAGGGTGCGAATCTATTAAATAATCCAACTGATTTGTCAAACCAAATATCAAGTAAAAAAAATGAGATACTCTTTTGCTATATTTTTGGTACAAAAATACATCAGTCTATACATGCCTACTCCTCTTCCCCCCTTTATTTTAGGTCTTGGCCAATTTTTCCATCTCCAAAAGGCTAGTGCTATTGCTGCCGTGGAAACGGTCACTATGGTTCCTCCCAGATGAATTTCACTGTTCACTATGTTTGATTTCCATCACTGACCGTGTGGTGTTCAGCATTAGTCATACCTTACAGACATTCATAACAGCACCAATTACACCTTCCTATTCTATGTGTACGCCCTCATCTGTTAAGTATTTGACTCAGTAATCTTTTGGGAAAGAGGTTTGTGAAGAGGTTCATTATCCTTACATTAAAGCGTCGACATAAACAGGATGGATTTGTTTGTTAGTTTTTTATACACACACACACACACACATATATATACATATACACGTATATATGTATGTATGTACATTAACTGCACTATCCACTTCATAACACCATTGACTTAACTGAGTGGTTGAGCTTTGTGTGTGTGTTTGTGCGTGCTCGAGTTGGCTCACAAACACATTTCAAGCATGTTTCAAAGCATCGTCTCACACAACCAGGGCTAGTGTTGTGAGGAATTGTGAGCTGTGTAATTTCGGTCAGTGTGAGATACTGCTCATTGGAGTTTCTTTAACACTCATGCTTTACGGTAAGCACAAAGTAGTCCCCTCGCCCTCACAGGAAACTATATATCAGGTATGGGAAATCACCCCCCCCCCCCCCAACACATTATAATATCATTAGGTCTTAATATATCACATTTAAAACATATTCTCTGACCTACCGTGTGTTTAGTTTGATTAGATGTTTAGTTTGGTCATAGTTTGTCAGACGAACTAAGGGGGAAGAGGAATGGAGATCTTTGTTTTTCTGTTTCCTCAATTTAACTTCTCAGCACCAAAGGAGGAAGCGTACATCAAAATGTTCGGTCAAGTAGACTGGCATGTCCCTGGCACAAAAGACAGCAACCAGAGGTAAGTTTTCATGCTTCTTGGGCTTAAATGGACATCATTTGGAGGATTTTAGTGCTGTGTAAATATATTTCAAGTGTGTTGGGCACTAGTTTGGTTAGTTTTAGTTTAAATTTAGCTCGGAATAGTAACTTCCCCTATCTGTATTCGTCAAGTGTGCAACAATCAGCACGAGCTGCACTTCTCTGTTTTTGCAAAATTTTGTTATTTACATTGTTCAGTAGTTAGTCAGCAACACTAAATATGACAATAATCTGTTTCATTTAAAGAAGGCAATTAGGTGTAAACTGCATCAAATCTTCACTTATGTTATTTCGCACATTTTTTTAATCTTTCATTTGCAAACCTTTCCAACCTGTGTCTATTTTTCTTTTCTCTACCCATGTAATTCTATGAATAATTAACACTCTCTTACTAGCCCACGAGTGGTTCAAGAACTGAGTAGGGGTAAAGTATTAAAATGACTACATTAAGGACATAGGAAATCCTATCTAGTGCCATAGAAAAATATGATATGATTATATCTGAATATTGCAAAATGAATAACAAAAAAAAAAAACCCTGAAGCTTCTCTGGAACCATATGAACCTCTGTCTCTACATGCATGTATGTATCAGTATCAGTAATGAGAGGGTTGTTTTTGAGAATTGAATCAGTCGCTATCTGAAGCTGTTCAGGCTGTTTGCTTTAACAGAGCCATTTAAATGCATTCACTCATGTTCGGACAGGGTAAGTATGCATTGTACCAAAAACGATAGCGTTACTTCCCTTTAGTAAGTTTCTCTTTGTTCAACGTAGTTAAAGTATATGTTTCCTAATCTGACTACTAGGTCTCTAAGCATCATTATCAGAATCATGTCTCACATCATATCTCCCTGTGTAACTGATCTTTACACAATATCGCACACATTCAACAGCTCAGTGACTTCCATCAGGCAACATTCCCATTTTTTTCTTTTCATAATCAGTATCTGTTAAAGCTGATATGCTTCAGAGTCAAGATCACCAGTTTACAAAGAAAGCAAAAATGAAGTTGTCAAGTCTTTGGCTAATTCTCTTTATCCAGCTCTGAGTTCTTTAACAGCAGCCTCCCGCGCTAAAAGAACTGAATGAAAATATTGAAATTTAATTAGTGCTTCCAGAGTTATTGAACATGCTAGTTAATGCAAATAGAGGAAAAGCAAAGTCAGTATTAAGCAGGTGCGTTACTGTGAGTCTTGGTGAGCCAAATTAGGCTATAAATTACTTTCATTGTCACAGTGGTTAAGAAACCTACTTCACTTTCTCAATTAGCCTCAGGCATGTGATCTCACTCAGACTGTCCTCATTGCAATTTGAGTCACAGTTCTGATGATGTCAGAACTTGACCTGGTGAATATTAAGCACACCCTCTCCATCACAACGTTTGGCTTGACTTGAGACCAGTATATGAAGACTTGAGAACTTCAGTGTGACTTATGAAAGCATGACCTGAGGCCATGTGTGATTAGTACCCTGTGAACATGGGAGAGTAGTCCGGGCTGGCTACTGTATGGCTGTAAGCTAGGTCAAAATGCTAAGGCTCTGTTCACTGACAGTGATCACCAGGGTATGTATCCAGGTTACAAACACAAAAAAAGCCAAATGCAACACTCAAGTGATTGAACACCAACATATGGCTTACAGCAGACATTTAACAGTCAGATAAATTCATTCTGTGACTTTAATGATGGAATATTTGTGTTAGTAGCAGTGATCCTTAACATGTTCCACCAGTCCAAGCTAACTACTACTGCTACTATTAATACTGTTCTTAGCACAAAGGGTACGAAACACTGAAGTTTTATAACCTGTCACAACTGTTTTAACATAATTGTTAGGTACACAAGCAAGTTACGACGTACCCGACTAGGTTAAAAAATAAGTACTGTTACTAAGAATTGGCCATTTCTTTTGTTTTGTGCACTTTTGTTGGCTTGCTGTAGATCTCAGTCCTGCCTTGTTTGTTTGCTCGCAACAAGGTTTAGATCTTAGGTTGAGGGCTCCAGGTTTAGGATGAAATCATCATGACAGTTATAGTTTGATTTGACAAGTAAAGAGTTCTTACTGAGAAATACTGGTACCCTATTAACCCATTATACACATCCAAGAACCTGCCTGTATGTGTTTGACATGTTTCTTTTGTTTGTATCTTTGTTTCCCTCTAGAAATAAAGATAAAAAGAGCAGATTAAGTCTTCTCCTGACAAAGTCTGAATCCCATGAAAACGTCAGTCCAGAAAAGAAGCCTCAACCCAAAATCAACAAGTAAGAACTGAAACCAGTCACACTTCCCTATGCTGCAACACTGTTGACAAAATTAAGTCAGACACCCTAAGGGTGTTCCCTCTGAAAGGAACGAAGACCACCCTCAGATGAAAATTATGTTTTTCAGCTGAGATTAGATTTATGTCCAGGGTTTATGCATAATCAGTACCGGTGAAACTGGCATTTTTATGCCCAACAGCTTTATGCCGTGTGTACGTAGCTTTTACCCAGAGTAGTACCATTCTGGGGTCCCCCTGTCTTCATCAAGATATCTTCATTAACTGTCAAAAGGGAGCACTGTGATTCACTCAAGGTTTGTGATTAAATCCACTGCATTAATTCCTACAAGAACGCACACTGAGCAACCTCAAGCACAATGTCAACATCAGGCAGGCGTCATCTCATTTCAGGCCTTACGACTATGGTCGAATGTCATTCGTCTCAAAGGATTCAAAGACGATAACTTTTCAGTATTCATAAACTTCACCGACTGTATTGTTTTATGAAATTTCAGGCTGGAAAGATTGAAAATAAAAATATCTGCCCCATCTCTGTGACTTTGCAGTGTCAAACCAGATGTCGCTTTGAAGTGGAGTGATTCATTTGAAGAACTGCTGAGCGATCCAGGTAAAATGTCCTCTATGACTCTAACTCATCAGAAACAATTCTGTCACAGAACTGTTGTCTCAGTAATAAGCAGCATTGATTGTTCACAGACTTTTTTTTCCCCCAATTCCATTGTTATTGTGCAGTAGTGGGAGTCAGTCATGTAGTAGGAACGTTGGCTTCAAACAAGGAAGCTGTATTGTAGGAACGTGGTCGTACACACACACTCTCTCTCTCTCTCTCTCTCTCTCTCTCTCTCTCCTCTCACATACATACACTTACATTTACAGGAGACCCTACATTGACTTTCTATTGCTTCACTGTAATTAAACAGCTTTTGTTTTTGAAAATAAGGTGCCCACCCTTTTTTACAAGATGCTTCAAATATTGACAACCAACAAAATGTCCTCAGTTACAAGCTTTCACACTTTACAAGCACAGAGCAAGAAAGAAATATAACCTGCAGGCGTTATATCATATAAATTTAACAAATCAGAGTAAGAAATATAACACACAGTTTTTCAACAGTCTGATACATTCTGTACTGCTCACATTTACAGAAGAATGAAAACAATGCTTAGTACAGTATTCTCACTCTTTAACTGTCCTGATTTAATCACAGCAAACTCCCCTTCAGACTTTGAGCATCACATGCTTACTTTTCCATAAAAAATAAATAAATAAACAGAGGGAAAGAGAGAGTAAATTTTGTCTACGCCGCTTTATTTCTTGCATTGGTGATGTGTGGTCTGCACCTGCATCAGGTTTAACAGGCAGTGCTGAAGGCATAAATGTCATATTATATCACTGTGTGGTTTAGATGGCATTGAGATCTTTACTCAGTTTCTGCGGACCGAGTTCAGTGAGGAGAACATCGAGTTCTGGTTGGCCTGTGAGGACTACAAGACGATTGAGTCTGCAACCAAGCTGCAGTCCAGAGCCAAACAGATGTATGCTGTCTTCATTGAATGTGAAGCACCCAAAGAGGTATGTAAGCAGAGAGTACCGTCAAATCAAATTCACAAATCCACTAAATTCAGCTAACTCTTCCTCATAGAAAAGACTCATTTGGTGTCTACTGCTGGGCCCAAATTGCCTGTGCTGAGTTTAGAGAATTCAGTGAGAGACTTGTGATTTTGAACACTGGGGAATAAGTTGCATTTCGAATCTGTTTAGAGGAGGTCCGAAAGCAGCAGGTTTGTTGTGCAGTTATAAATAACAATCAGCGTGAGGTGAGGATTGCAGGGTGTGTGAGCTGAAGGTCTCTCTGCTAGCTTCAGTGACATATGCTGCTGTACTCAGCTGAAGCTAGGCCGCAGACCCAAGGCAACATGACCGTTTGAGAGATGTGTGGTTTTCCTGCCTGTATATCACGTCTGGCTTCGCGAAGCCTCAATCCTGCACCCACACGCATGCTTTAAGCCTCACTTATCAGCACCAGTAACTGACATCTGTGGAAGAGCAGACTATGCACACAGCAAAAGAAAAAACAGTCATATTCTAGACCCTGGCTTCCACCTGAGAAACACTGAGTGTTTAAAAATACCGTAGGAACGCTACATAAGAACTGGGAAATCGCGGACTGACGACTAACGGTAACCCTGTAACTGTTAGAATGAGGGTGAGGAGATGGAGTGATAGTGCAGTGGATGTGTAAACGGAAAAAAAAGGCATGGTTGTCTCAATGAGAGCTCACGAGGTAACGGAGTAGTAATGCAAAGGTACATTTTGGGGAAGAGAATTACATATATTACATATATCATATTATTACGGCAGTATTTTGAAAGGTGGCACTGACTGGTCGTTCCAGCAGCTTAGGCCAGTTATCACAGTTGTTACCACAGTTGACAAAAGACAGCATACAAACCTCAGTTGGTTAATAAATGAGGTAATCAAAGAAAACACATAAAATGGCATGTATTAGTCATGGGTTAGTCATAGCCTCAAAACTGCAATTATTTACAACAGTGATTGTTTCTGTTTCAGTCTTCTTGTTTAGATGGACAATGGAGGAAGGACGGTTTAAGAAACTGATTGTACACAGAGAGAAACTGAATTTGGACAGCTTTATGTTTAACATGTATAGTATCTATTTATTGTATCCCCTCTACAATGTGAGTTTCGTTGACGAACTAAAAAGGGCGTATGTTTGTGCACATAAATACAACTCTGTTTTGCTTTTTAAACCCGTCTTTCAGATAAACATAGACCATTCCACTAAGATGACTATTCAGAAGAACATTCTTCAGCCAACCCCGTCTAGCTTTGACGCAGCACAAAGCAAAATCTACACCTTGATGAAGAAAGACTGCTACCCACGCTTCCTCAATTCAGACATCTACCTGAGCCTCATCAAGAGGAAAGGCCCAGCGGTAATGACCAGACGACGGTCCCGCTCCTTCGTGTTCAGTGAAAGAGGAGAGACCACAGGCTCCGCCTCCTGGTTATAGTCACGTTTGGCATCTGGGGGTTGTTCGTCCTTGGTTTTGCAATGATGAAAACTGTCTTTGAAGCTATTTATTAACCTTTGTATTATTAGGATGCAGACAGCAAATATGCATTGTTTTAATACTAATATCTTGAATTGAGAATTATTTTAAACATTTGTGCCTCAGCTTAAGAGAAATGTCATGCAAAGCTATTTTGACTACATTTAAAAAAAAAAAATCCCAGATTTGTAAATTGTGTATCATAATATTGTTATGTGTGTTTATTAAATAAAAATTCATTGTGATTTGAAAAAAAGAAAAAAGAATTTGTTGTACTCTGCTCTTTACATGGATTGATGGAAACAAACTTTGCCAAAATTTGGTGAATTTATAAATGTCAACATGATGGCCCTCAACACCAGAAGTGATCTGAATTTCTTTAAAGCTTTTTTTTAGGGCATGTGGGATAAGCCAAACATAAGGAAACAGCGTGCAAATTAGTCCATTAACAAGTCAACTTAATTGCAGGGTTCTTGTGCAAAAGATACGAGGCATTTATGCATTTCCACAAAACAAATAAACAAACAAATACGTTCAAGTTCAAGTTTATTTAAAGCCCAATATCACTGTTTACAGTCTCAAAGGGCTTTACATGCCCACAGGATTACAACAACCAGAGCAGGGTGGCACCCCCTGACTTAATCCTCATAGCGGGCAAGAAAAAATTCTTCAAAAAACCCAGATGCTACGGAAAAATAGGAGAAATCTTAAGAAGGACCACAGAGAGAGGAGACCCCTTCTAGGCCAGCCAGGTGTGCAATAGGTGCCAACCCAGTGGACAAATTACAAACGACACAGCGATAATGAAAATGAAAACACAACAAGTAGACAATATAAAGAATGACAAAACAGCAGGGGGCTCAGTTTGGGTGGACGACACAGCAGCGCAGGAAGCCACGAAGCCGCAGCAGCCATCAGGACGACGATAAAGGGAGAGATGACAGGGAGGGAGGGAGGAAGGGGGGGGCACACCTAAGAAGAAAGTAGCCACATTCAAACCAGACACTCATGCTCAAACAGGTGAGACACAGCCATGCAGAAGATGAGGGAGGGGAGGAGAGCATTATTGGAGTATCAGCACTTAACAAATGAAATAAGGAAAATAATTGTTTAGAAGCATGAATGTTGCGAGACTAGGGGCTGTGGAGAGCGCAGGAGGAGCAGGGCCACGTGGGGGGAGCAGGGCCAGGGACAGCAGGGCACAAAGTCAGTCGGCCGACCTAGGGAAGGCGCCATATGCAGGCAGTAGGCGCAGACATCGACCACTCACAAAAAGAGAAGAGAGCTGACAAGGTTAAGATAAAAGCAAAGGAGAGGGAGGAGAGAGAGAAGATGAGAGGTATCTAAGCCGGCAGCTACTAAGCTAAACTATGCCAGGAGAGACTACAGCAGAGACTGAGCCTCACTGGATGGTCAGTTCAAAATTATGCTATCAATACGATACAGAGAATAAATGAGTCTTAAGTTTGGTTTTAAAGGTAACAAGAGAGTTTGCCTCTTTGATTTCTTTAGGTAGGCTGTTCCAGAGAAAGGGTGCACGGTAGGCAAAGGCACAATGGCAAGTGGACATCTTTTTAACTTTTGGAACAACTAATAATTTAGCATCCTGAGAGTGCAGGGTGCGGGGGGGGGGGGGGGGGGGGGGGGATGAGGGTCATAGGGTGTAATTAATTCGGATAGCTAGGCCGGTGCAAGCCCATGGAGAATTTTAAATGTTAATAGGAGGACTTTAAAATCAGCCCTCTTGTGAATTGGGTGCCAGTGAAGGGAGGCCGGGACAGGAGTGATATGGTCCAACTTCTTAGTTCGGGTCAGGGTTCTGGCAGCAGCATTCTGGACAAGCTGAAGACTTCTGGTACTAGAGGCAGGCAGACCACAGTACAGAACATTGCAGTGGTCAAGGCAAGACATGACAAAGGCATAAACAATGGTTTCTGCATCAGCCAAACATAGTAGGGGCCTAATTTTGGCAATATTGCGGAGATGATAAAAGGCTGTTTTGGTAGTGTTCTTGATATGAGTGACAAGCGAGAGACTACAGTCAAAAATCACACCAAGGTTTTTAGCCCTTGGAATTTTGCGAGAGAATGCAGTTGTCAAAATTTAATGTAAGATTATTAAAAAGATGCTTATGCGCAGGGGGACCAATGACTAGCATTTCCGTCTTGCCTGCGTTTAGCATCAGGAAGTTTGAAGACATCCAACTTTTAATGGCACAGAGACACGCCTCAAGGTTAGCCAATTCAGAGCGGTCGCTGTGCTTGATTGGTAAGTAGATCTGAGTATCATCAGCATAACAGTGGAAGCTAATGTTATAGCTGCAAATAATGTCTCCAAGAGGGAGCATGTAAATAGAGAATAGGAGAGGGCCAAGGACCGAACCCTGAGGGACACCACAGTTAAGCTGTCCGTACTCAGATGTCACATTATTGTAGTGGACACACTGCTTTCTCTCTAAGAGATAAGACTTGAACCAGGAGAGCACCAGGCCACGGATGCCAATTTGATTTTCCAGGCGCTTTAACAGTATGGTGTGATCAACTGTGTTGAATGCTGCACTCAGATCGAGAAGGATAAGCAATGAGGTATTACCAGCATCCATGGCTAGTAATAAATCATTGGTCACTCTAGTTAGTGCAGTTTCAGTGGAATGAAAACACCTAAAGCCTGACTGAAAAACTTAAAACAGGCTGTTGTAGGACATACGAGCGATGAGTTGAGCAGCTACAATTTTTTCGAGTATTTTAGAAAGAAACGGGAGATTAGAGATTAGGCCTATAATTATTCAAGCTTTCTGGGTCGAAGGTCTTTTAAGTAAGTTCAAGTTCAAGTTCAAGTTTATTTAGAGTCCAATATCACTATTTACAGTCTCAAAGGGCTTTACAGGCCACAACAGTCAAATTAAAATAGGACAGCACCCCCTGACTTAATCCTCATGGTGGGCAAGAAAAAACTCCCCAAAAACCCAAAAGGGAAATGGGAAAATGGGAGAAATCTTGAGAGGGACCACAGAGAGAGGAGACCCCTCCTTGGCCAGACAGGTGTGCTATAGGTGCCGACCATGTGGGCAGTTACAGTTGAAAGTAAATTAGAGCAAGTAGGGGGCTAATCACGGCTGTTTTAAAAGCAGAGGGTAGAACGCCCGACTTAATTGACAGATTTAAAAGGTTGAGGATTGTAGGGCCGAGGATCGAGAAAAGTTCTATGCAAAATTTAGGAGGTAGGGGATCGAGCAGGGAAGAGGCTGGTTTAGCGGAGTGTACCAGTTTGGAGAGCGCGTCTGATTAGGCGCTGGGGCAGCGATGGAGAGTATACCGGCGCATTGATTTTGTAGACTACTTTGAGTATCACAACGGATTAAGTCTATTTTTGCGAGAAAAATTTGACAAAATCGCATGTTGTAATAGAGCTGGATTGAGGGGGATGATTCTGGGTCAATTGTGATAATGTATCAAATAGGAATCTCGGGCTGTTTTTGTTGAGATTAATTATTTTTGAATAATAGGCGGATTTGGCCGTGGAGAGGGCGCATTTATACGCTTTCAAGCTATCATGCCAGGCGAGGCGGAAGACCTCCAGTTTAGTGGCGCGCCAGTTTCGTTCTAATCTTCTGCACGCATGCTTCAGCACACGTGTCGTTATTAAACCATGGTGTTATATATTTACGCCTGTTTTTTTAGCGTTAATGGTGCTACCATATCTAATGCATTACGGAGGGTACAGTTTATACTGTCTGTCAGATCGCTCAAAGACCCTTGTTGATCATCGAGGGAGGTGAGGGCAGCGGGAAGCAAGTTAGGGAGCGCTAAATAAACAGATAGAAAAAGAAGTAGCCTATACTAAGGAATATTTTGGGCCCATTTTAATACTCCTCTATTCCATCAAAAGCATGTTTTAAGTTACCCTCGGGTGCTGAGCAACATGTGTGTATCCATGTATATCAGTCCATCATACTAGTTTGAACACGAGTGAATTAATTACCAAGTGCACTTATTTACAATTCTCATTTATCCGTTTATGTATTTGCAGGTTAGTTTGAGATGAATTTACTCCGCGTATGTGCTCTTGTGTATGTCACCTTTTGTAGATGCTACGCAAAGCAGGCCAAAAGTAGCTTTTGTGGCAGCAATCAGGCTGATCTCCTGTCTTTTATCATAGCGAGAACATACCGAGAGAGTTTCATAGTGAACATCAATTATGTATGCTCATTGAAGCCTCTGGAATACATGATGTCCAACTTTCGCTCATTTGAAACGGAGCGGAGCCAGGGATAGAATAACAAAGGTGGAATTAGTCTACATTTGGGCGATAAATCTATCATGGGCATATATTATTTCCACCCCAAAAGGAATTAAAGTGCAGCAGAAATCCATTTTTTATAAGCGAATCAGAGTCCTTGGCGAGGTGTTGGGTTGGGTGAATAACAAACGGTGAGTGTAAAATCACTTTACAGGGATCGTTTTTTTCCCCCAGCACAAGTCATATGTATCCGAATGTGCTCATCAGAATGGATGTTCCCCTTAAAATCTCATCTTGTATAAACGGGAAATCTCTGAGCCATAAAAGCAAGGATGCACAATTGTGCCATCTGCTACTACCCGAGATTATTAATGAGCTTAATCTTAGAACTCGGCACATAGAGTTTCAAGATTTATGATATGTGATGAATGAAAAGGATTTCTGATCTATCTGATAACTTATATCTGCATGATAACTGCAACGAAGATGTTTGTGTTTCTCTGCTGATATCAAAATCAAAAGAACTGCAATTTTGAATTCAACCAAATTAAATGAATGATTACTATGCAGTAGATGAAGTCTATTCCTCTAATCCTAATCTCATTAGGCTATATGATGAACCAATCAGTGTTGTTCTCATGGCCAATGAATGGCGTTGGCGTGCAAAAGAATTCCGGGTGTACGGGCACAATCTATCACAGAAATTACCAAGAACTAACAACCGGTAACCAAAGCCATGAACCAGTTTTAAAAAGATCAACTGTTCTCGTTATCATTTATTTATTTATTTTCGCATTCCTGTGAACAGTTTGGTACAGTCTCCATAAGTACCCCGGTAAACTTTATTTGACAAAGACATCTGATGGCATAATGAAACGGTTGAAATCCAAGTAGGCTACCCTATGACTGTCGCATAGTGGAGTGTTTGGGAACCTTTGGGAACAACTGTTGGTCTCTTTGAAGTCTTGCGGTAACAGGACTTCTCAAATCACGACGTCGTCTAAGCGTTAAAAATTTGAGGTATATTCTCCTGAAACGGGTTGTTCTTATCATCGTTTGAGGCAAACCATTTGCTTCTTTGGAATATCAGCCCGCCACACTTGTGTGATCTTGCCTGCTGCACGGAAATTTTGTATTTCAGATTATCCGAAAATGACATTCAAACGCAAGAGATACGCTAGTAGAAACACTTAGCCTTTGGCTAAACACCAAAATACACATTACAGGGGAAAAGGCGTTGTGAGAGTCCCTACTCCTGTGTTTCTAAGACCACACCAGGCCTGGTCTGGGAGATTAGGTGGAGAGGTGCTGAGCGTTAGTCAAACACTTGGTTTGCCTATCCCGAATGAAATATTCATGTGTAGTTTGCCGGTGCGCGAGTGTTGTGAGTGTGGTTTAGGTGGCACACTCGCTTTGCATGTTTATTAGCAAAGTCAAGAGCCGGGATGAGGGAAGACCACTCGAGGCGACACAGCTCCACCTAGTGGCCAGCTAAAGTTGAGCACACAGACATACAAAGGCGGAGCTATAGGCATAAGACTCTACTGAAAAGGGCAGATGGCGCATGGTGGCGCAGTGGGTAGCACTGTCGTCTCACATAGTTTCCCCCCACAATCCAAAAACATTTAAGTCCGGCAAACTGGAGACACAAATTGCCCCAGATGTGAATGCGTTTGTCTGTGTGTCTGCCCTGCAATGGACTGGCGACCTCCCCAGAGTGTTTCCCCTCGTCTCACCCAATGGGATAGGCTCCAGCATCCCTCGCTACCCTAATCAGGATAGGCGGCTTTGAAAAGGAATGAATGAATAAATGAATGAATGAAAAGGGCATTCAACCGATCGTAACATGATCTGATACTATTTGAACGTATCATTTTATTTTGTGCAACCCCTGAATAACAAATCTCAAACTTGCTGCTGCTTTTTCGTCTTCTACGCCAGTGGTTTACAGTCTGTATATATATATATATATATATATATATATATATATATATATACTGTACTACTTCGCAGCGCGTTTCCACTGCTCATCTCTTCATCAGGCCTTTGATGAACTCAGCTGTGATAATGAAGCACTAAAACAAAGGTGTGTAACTTAACCTTGAACTCTGTAACAAACAAATCACCACATAAAGGGGGGTGGGGGGCGTCGTCAAAAAAGAAGTCGTCTAATTGAGAGGACTCCGCAAACATCTGCTGGGCATGTACACATAATTGTGGTAGCAGTCTTGTGGGCCAAAATCCGCAATGAAGCGCTAAGTCTGCCTGGGCTTTCTATTGGGAGATGCGAACTTGGATGGGCACCGATTTGCGCACCCGCCAGCTCTTTTGGAAATCAAATTCTCTCTTGTGTTCGCTTGTGTTCGTTCTTATGCATGCAAATTAGAATCGCCTTGTATTTTCCATTGCCTGTACAGATTTACATGGCCAGGAACTCTGTTGAGATAAGGTTAATCAAAGAGGACCTTGCCTAGTGGGGATTGTTTTTCAAAATGAGCTTTTCTGTAGTTGTTTTTTTAGGGATTTTTGGAAATTCTTAAAAGTTTTCATACTGTGAAATTAAGCCTCCTTTCTTATTATATTCACTTGTTTGTTTCCTTGACCTCTGCCAGTGGCCACCCACAATCATGACCAAAGCCTGTGTCAAGTTTTCACAAGAGAGTTATCTACATCTCAAGCCGTCATCTCACAATGAACTAGATTTTGACAGCGTTTGTAATTCAGGTAGCCTACTACAGACTACATCCCTCCGTGCGTCCTTGGTACTTTACTGAGTTTCAGTACACAGCACAGTTGTTGTTAGACAGATTGTTGTCAGTGAAGTCTCACATCCCTGTCATTTCATCTGACAGCAGTGACATCTGAGACCAATTTTTCAGTGATTTTCTTTTCTCTTTTTTGTCATTTTTAAATTTTTAATGTGCTGTGTATGAACTAGTCATTCATTCTCAATTGTGTTGGCTTGAAACCAGTTCTTGAAAAGTGCCCTTTGAGCAGTCTCTCACCTGGCTTAATTACAATCTAACACACCGTAACAGCTGAAGAAGACAGTTAAGCATGTTTAAGAAACAGAAAACAATTAAGTTGGTCTCATCAATCTGATTCTGATATGATTAAAACTGTGAAAAAATGAAGAAGAAGAAGAAGAAGAGGAAGATGTGCTTTGAAAGTCACCATGTGAAATCCATGTATAACAACGTTCTAAAAACATTTCATTCTTCAAAAATCCATAATAACAAAATCATGATGGATTTTCTCTCAGTCAGTCATAAATTCTAGACTCATTTGATCGTTTCAGAGCTGAAGAAAAATTGACAGTAAAATGTGATGGAACTAGCCTGCTTTTTCTTCCAAGCATATAAATGGGACGGATGTTTAACTGCAGGCAAATTCCAGGAGACAGGGGTTGGTCTGGCCATGCCATATTTGTTTATGGTCAGTTTTCCATTGCTTGATTTCAAAATTACTCTGTCATTTAAATACAACTTCATAATGTGCCAAGAAAAGCCTGTCACTCAAACAGGCCTATGTCACTCAAGGAAGCCAACAAAATACTTTTCTTTGTTTTTGGTTTGTCTTGTTTTTATTTTGCAAAATATTTGCCTTTAGATGACATGATACACTGATACAAAACAACTACATGAGCTACACAGCTGTCATTTTATGGAATTTGTCTGAAAATTATGTCTGAAAGTGTCCATTAGGTGTTTCACATTGATGACTTGGCCATTCGTTTTTTGTAAAGTAGTACTATGCGCAAATTTTGTACCGCTTAAATGATTCATTCACTCATCCTGTATGATGACCCGCTCGTGGGCCGTCATGTTCATCTCTCTGTAATACTGCTCATCACAGTTTTCACTCTCCCCCGGATTCATATTATTTTCATTTGTAAATTATGTCTGATCTTATAACAGTGTTTGTTAATAACAATGTTAACATCATATATGTAACAATGTTAATATCATACATTAATCTATATTGTTAGTACATCAATATGTATTACTTTAATATTTGATATTTGTATTCTCATTTCATAATCTTTATTGTTATAATGTTTTTTAATAGGGCGGTAACGTCATTGCCAATGTTGGACATTCCCTGTTATTTGTGTTCATTGGTCCCATTGTGGCCAAATGCAGAACAAATCACATTTAAATCAGTGCAGGGCAGGGGTGTCCCCTGCTCCTGCATTATTGTGAGGTAACCCCCCCCCACACACACACACACACACATACACACACACAGTTTTGCATGTTCATTTCCATTTGTTCCACTCCTGGAAGGAGACGAGTTTAGATCCTCTACAGTCCCAAACACACTCACACTTAGAGCTGGTGGCATATCCAGGAGCCCACTGACAGAGATGGCAATAAAGTGAGTTGTCTTTGGTAAACCATGCAGCGGTTGGCATTTTTACACGAGTCATGTTCTTGGATAGTTCATGTCAATTCATTAACTGTCTGATCAATTAATTAAAGTAATCTGTGATGTGCAGATGATGGATGAATAGTTTAACAGATCATGTGAAATTTCATGTTTCTGTGCGTCAAAAAACTAACAGTCAAAATTAAGTTTGTAGTAGTCTGTAGAAAATATATATATATATATATATATATATATATATATATATATATATATATGTGTGTGTGTGTTTAAATATATCCAGTTGCATTGTTTCCATCTGCCGCCTGCACTAGTGAAAGATCTCAATGTTATTTTCAAGGGTAGATTTTGTTGCTTTTCTAAGGATCCTCTTGAGGATGCTGATGCTTGGAGCGAATCGATCGACAAGCTGTTGGGCTGTAAAAGTAAGGAATTCACTATGTTTTATGCTGCAGTATCCATCACACACACAGTGTTTTACACTGACTTTCACTTACTTTTGGAAATTGGGATCTCAGTTTGCTAAGTGATGTTTAGAAACATGTGGTTTTAAAACCACGTTTTCTTTTTGTTGTTGTCTTTGATTTTTGTGGAGTTTTTTGTTTGTTTTCATCTTGGTCCAAACACACACAACATGGTGTTTTTATTAAAAACAGAAAGGGTTTATGGAATTATTTTGTCACCAATTTTTGTCAGCATGGTTTTGAAAGCTCTAGCTGTCAGTCTAAATAATCACTTTTACTTTATCAGCAGTCAGCCATCATATGTTGGTATTTTCAGTGTTTTTGCAAAACTGTGAAGTGTACAAGAATAATGGCTTTTTATTATATTGGCTGCTTTTGACTATCAGATTCTA
Source organism: Chanos chanos (assembly GCF_902362185.1). NCBI lineage: Eukaryota > Metazoa > Chordata > Actinopteri > Gonorynchiformes > Chanidae > Chanos > Chanos chanos. Next base: position 23,947,655 of record NC_044499.1, on the reverse strand, counting down.
TAAGATAAGATCTGATCACTGGTTCTGAGCAAAAACGTGTTTTAGCACTGCCCTGTTGTTCATATGTTCAGAAGTTTTTGATGTCCAAACCCACACGTTTTCAGTCTTTACAAGTGACACGTAAGCCTCTACTGGCAGTGACTTGTGCCTTAAATGAGCTGACCTTTTGTTTTCTAAATGTTGCGAAAGCGTGCGGCTGTATGTGTTAATGGTGCGTTGGTTGCGATGGTGTCTGTGTGCAGCAGGGCAGCTGGCGTTTCAGGAGTTCCTGAGGTCGGAGTTCAGTGAGGAGAACATCCTTTTTTGGCTGGCCTGTGAGGAGTACAAAAAGATCAAGAGCACTCCAGAGATGATTGTCGCCGCCAACAGAATCTACACAGAGTTTGTGCAGGTGGAGGCACCGAGACAGGTCAGTCACTGAGACTTCTCAACACCACTCCTCATACTGCACATACTCAACACCACAGCTGATACTGCACATACCGGAGACTTCTCAACACCACTGCTCATACTGCACGTACTGAACACCACTGCTCATACTGCACGTACTGAACACCACTGCTCATACTGCACGTACTGAACACCACTGCTCATACTGCACGTACCGGTCTGCTTTAGTTCACACTCACACTGATGATAACACAGCCTTCACCAAAAATGTGGAGAGAGAAATAAGAGCCACAGGTCTTTGCCGATCTATAACTTAAAAGCAGTGAAAGGTCACGTCCTCTGAGTTTTATACAAAAGGAAACACTCTGAACTTTGGTTTCAAAATGGACACGCTGCAAGAAAAAAATCGAAGAGAAACAGATAATGTCCTGGCAGAAAATTACCAGTACCTTTCCCGTTAAGTTTATGGACATTTCCTTCAACCCTAAAATGGAAAATTCTGTAGATTTACAGTATATCCTCTGTACTATTCACAGACTCTTCTGTTAATCCTTTACCCACATGATTGGTGGGTTTATAGAAATTTTTAGCTTTGGTGAGTATTTCTGTAGATACTGTCTGGTCACAAAAGATTTTTTTCGGTCCAACCCTCTCATAGTTCTCACTCATAGAGATCCTGCTGCTTGCAATGAGTCTGTGCAGTTTTTGGAGAGTCACCCTGTAGTGACCATCCATGAGGGCATAAAAGGCAACAGTGTTTTTAAAAAACTAGATTTTTACCACAAAGGTGTGAGAGCGGTTTCTCCAACATCAGAATGAAACTTTGACAGAGTTTAATGCCCAACATGTGTGATGGCTGCCCTACCTCTGGCATTTTTTGTTCTGGGGGTTCTTGTTCCCACAGTGCAATGCGTAATTCAAAATACAGGTGGAACATCTCTGAAAAATTGATACAGAGAATTCCTTAATATTAACAAGGTACCTTGTGCCCTATTTTTATGGGCTTTTCTTGGAGTGCAATTTTAATCGTGTCACACATGGTTTTGAAAAGTGTCAGAGTCCATCACATGATGAATAAGAAGTCATCTTTTTTATCTAATTGATAATCTAGACATATAAAAAAATACATGGGTATCTACATACAAAGAGGATATATGTGTGTACAGAATAATGATTGTAACATTAGGGGTTTATGTTTGAATGCTGATGATGAATATCTCTTGTTTGCAGATCAACATTGATTGTGGAACCAGAGCAAACATAACGAAGAACATCTCAGAGCCGAGTCTCAACTCCTTTGACACCGCACAGAAACTTATTTACAGTCTAATGGCCAGAGACTGCTACCCCAGGTTTCTGAAATCTGAGGTCTATCAGTCGATTTTACAAAAAGCAGAGAAAAGTTGATTTTTCTCACAGAGAGCATGGTCAGAAACATTTTCTGTTTAAGTTTTATTTTGAAGTTACTAACTGTTATTTGACTAAGAAAAAGTGACAATGTTTAAATTAAGTTGAAAAGAATATTTATTTATGAGGTAAATAAAGGTAATGGAGCTTCTTTGAGAGAAGTTATACATATTTTTAATGATTGATAATTGATGATATGGACAAATGTACAGTATATGTTTTTCCATAACCATCTTCTCTTTCCTCAGTTCAGCTGGGAGTCCAGAAGTTGATTTCATATTTAGAAAAATAGTAGATTCTCACTAAATCTCATGATATATCTAACAAATGTCACTTTTGAACTTGCGTTTTTGAATGCACTGTTTGTCACTTTTAATTGTTGCATAACCAATACATAGCACATGAAAATTTGAAAAATATACTATTGAGAGTGAGAGAGAGAGAGGGAGAGAGAGAGGTTGTTTTTTTTTTTCTCGGATAAATTTAAATTGATTTTCTAACCAAATCAACCTCATTTGCTGACAAAACATGACGTCACTCAACCTCTGTGTGTTTTCTTTCACTGGTAGTTTATAAAAACAGTCGTCGTCTATGTGATGAAACCCTAGGAATTTGCTGGTTGAATCCAGGTTTTAATTATATCTAATTAGAATGGACTACTTAATACCTTGTACAAACTAACAATTTTAGTTGTTGTTTTTTTTTACTAAGGAATGTCTAAAACTTGTCGTGTACTTCAGAGCATCACCTTCCACAGCTCTCCCACTGTCTATAAGATACAACTAACTACTCAGATCTGCTGTCTGAGAAATCAGTGCTTGAAAACTTGAATTCATCATCTGAGGCTGGACAGTAAGGTCACATCTGCTGTATATCCAAGGGGGGAAATGCATGTAAAACCTCTGATGTGCTATTGCCATTGCCATTGTTTATTTTCATTTTATTCCATTTTTATTTCAATCATTTTGTGAACTCAGATGGGTTCGGCAATGTTTCTTCTGTAATGAGGTGCAGGATCAGAAAGTATACTTTTTTTTTTCTTTACAAAAAAAAAAGATTAAATGTTAAATTTATATTGGGACACTGTTTTTTTCTCTCTTTTTTATCTCTGAAATAAGATTTGCGTGTTTTCTATAGCATATAAACTGCTGAAAGTATCAGAAAGAACGTATTTCTCTCAGTAGCAAAATAGTTGTTTAATATCTATGTTTTATCCAAAAATGTATTCATGGAATATGATAAAAGCAAACAAAAGCTGATTTTTCATTTTCTCTTTGTGCTCTTATACTACATTACTCACTGACGTGTACTGAGGTAAATTCTTGTAATCAGACCTGGTTTATAAAAATAAATAACTCTCTTGAAAAACACAGAGTGACATTATTCTCGCATTACATGTTTCTTGTGGTTTGAAAGAAAACTTATCAGCGATACACATAATACCAGTCAATAACTGCATGAGTGAAAATCCTTCACACTTCCGGTCTTCGTCAGAACTGCGGTAACAAACAAAAAGTACGCAAGGTGCTTTATGAGTGTACCGGATGATGGTCTTCGTAGACAGTGCAACTGAATCTGGGCGTGCCCAAAGTGTCTGCCTGTTTATTATGTGGCCTGTGCACTGCCAATGTGAACACAAGGTGGTGACAAAGTACAACAGTCAGGCCTTTGACCTTTGATTAAAATGCTGTATGCAGTTTCTACCACAAGTTTGAGCAAAAACCTCACAGGCACTAGTCATGACGGTAGCCTGAGAAATCTTAGGAGCTGTTGTTGGTAACAATGATTCTAACATTCATTGCACAGTTAAATGCTGGCATAGTAATGGAGTAAGAACAAGTGCACAAATCCTCAGTGTGAGAAACAGTCTAGTGCTAATAATCGGTAGTTACTGGAAAGTATCAGTGGTAACAAACTTTATAATAATATTTCTGAGACGGAACATTTGTCATATTTAAGCCAAGGTGGTTTAACTGTAATTACTGCATTACTTGTAGTAATAATAACAGTATTACAACAGGAAGTCAGTGTTATCAGTCACTCATAGTTAATATTGTAGAAAGCAGTATTAGACCAGAAATAAAAGCAGTAAAATGAGAACCGTTGGCTGAAGTACAGAGCATGCGCTAACCTCTGTGTCTGCATTGTCCTCGTAAGGTAAAACAGTGGTAGCAGTGTGAACCATGGCTATAGTTGTAATGCTGTAGTTATATGGACACAGTAGTGAGAACAGGATTAGTAAAAGATCATTGCAGTAGTAGGAGTATGAGGAGTGGGAGTGGAGGTGATGTGAGACATGATAAATGTGGCATTTATACCAGATAATAATCACTGGGTGATTAACTGATCACTGGGTGATTGAATGAGCTAAGGTCCTGACCTGACTCAGCGTGGACTGAAAACAGGTCACTGCGCATGGGAGTGTCTGGATTTTTGCATACCTTACGTAACAACGTTAACGACATGCAGACCAGCCAGAGTCATATCAGTCTCATACAGAACTAATATAAACGCAAAACAATGAGATGTACCAACTGTGACTGCAGAAACCAAATGTGGCCTTTGTTTGAAAAAAAAAATGAAGAACTTGTAGCATACTGTGTGGGCATGTCTAGAAAAGATGCTAATCACCAGACACTCGGCAAACATACTCTTATCACACAGAACATTCTGTTAATGTATCAGTAGTTCAGACACAGCAAAGCAGAACTCTATGAATCACACTGTTGTGTGTCTAGTCCACTCAGCATAAACTGTAGTGTGTTGCAGTATGTGAAAGGTAATTTCACAGCATCCTGTCTGGTTATGATTTTAAGATCCATTATTTCCTGTTGGGGGACTTCAGCTAGACATGCAAGTCAACGCATTACTGGGGAAAACCAAGACTTCATAAGTAATTTCTGCAGAGTGTCTGTGTTTGTTGTTTCTACCTCATTTAAGGCGTCTTAAAGAGTTCCGTTCTCAGGCGACAACATGCAGACTTCTGTGGCACTTGTGAATGACTGTAAAATGTGCTGTGGTTTTCTCACCTTCTGTGGTCTCTGTTGTGAATTCATGTTTTTCTTAATGATACTTCAGGAGATTTTCATCAGAACTCAGAAAGGAGTGCCGGTTATGTATGTGTTTGTGTATGTGTGTGTGTGTGTGTGTGTGTGTGTGTGTTTGTACACATTTGCATGTGCGTCTGAATGCGCATGTGTGTGCACGTGTGAATATATATATGGTTGTGTACATATTTCTCTGTGTGTGTGTGTGTGTGTGTGCATGTGTGTGTGTCCGTGCGTCTGCGTGTGCCACCATGTACTGCACGACAAAAGTAACTTCCTGTTCTTTCTTATCATCTCATCACTGCACGTTTTCATCCATTGGGGAAGTGTGTTTAGTACCATTTTCTGAGTGTGCGTCACATTATCATGTTGTCTTGATTATTGGCTGTTTGTTTTTTTAACTAAATGTCACATTTGAAAATTCTACCTCTGCCAAAAACACAATGAGAAAACAAAACATGGAAAGTCAAACAAATTTTCCATTGTTGTCTTTAGCCACCTTCATCTTTTTTTTCCATTCTTCCACTATAGGGCGTGTTTTATGGAACAATACCTTGTTCTTTCTCTGCTCTCACATTCTCAGTGTACTGCGTTTATGTCAGCTACTGACCTGGTCCAGACAAAACCAGTCAGTCCACTGATACCCAGGCTTTTGATTCACACTCATAAAGACATATTTAAGTGAGCAAACCAAGGTCCTGCTGAGCCCCTGAACAGAAAAATCAGATGCCTTACATTAGAGTTGGAGCAGAACTTTGCACAAGTGTTGACTTTCACAAGGTCATTCACCTGTCCCTGAAAACAGCACCCACACCTTACCGAGATCATCAAGTTCAATTTTGATAGTGACAACACATTATGACATGGGGAAAGGACTGTAAATGGAAAAACAGAAGTTGGCATGTAACTTAAAACCATAACAAGTCTAAGGTGTAAAAAGTAGAAAGTGACATCGAGCACCAAGTGTACCACATGCAATAAGGTAAACCCACGGTGCCAAACACCATCTCACTTTTGACACTTACAAGGCCCTCACAAAGCCCTGAGATAAAAAGATCAGTTGCTGCTTCCTGTCTGTAACTCTGCACTTCTGCTTGCCTCGTTTAGGGAGGAAAAATACCCGTTTCTAGTTTCTTTTTCGTTCTTAAATATAGAGATAATCATAGGAAAGACAACCGCTCAACACAAAGTTGACACACACATCGTGGTCAGATGGCTGAACACTAACCACCTTCTGTAGTTTTGGGCCAGCTTCAGTTTACCACAAAAAAGACACCACTGCCTCTAAATGAAGTCTGGGACACTATCTGGACTTTAATGGGTTTTTAAAGAGTCATAAGACATTTGTTTGGGGGGTTTGTCTTTCTTTCTTTTTCTTTCTTTCTTTCTTTCTTTTCTTCTGTCTTGCTTTCTTTGTTTTTTTTTTTGCACCAGCAGAATTGCACTAAGGCATGAAAAGCTAATGTTTTTCTTCTCTGCTCTGTTTGTTTGTTGCAGGATGATGTGAAAAACAGATCTATTTTGGTCCCATTAAATTGAAGCCTAATGAGTAACGGGGATGCCAGTGGGCAGGGCTGCAGTCATACGGAGATGGGCCTCACTCTGTCTCCTCGTGAGTGCTGGTCTTGAGTTCATAGGCCTTTCCTCAGGAAAAAGAGAGAGAGAGAAACTGGGGGGTCTGATTGGTTTCTAGTTTCCCTCCACACATGCTCCTGTTAATCCAACCACTGTGCTCTTTCATTATATATTCTCCTGAACACTTTGGATGATGTTTTTTTTTGTTTGTTTGTTTAGGGTTTTTTTTTTGACATTACAAAATATTAATGCCATTTACGTGTGTATGGGTGTGCTTGTGCATGCATGCTTATGTGTGTGCATGTGCGTGCGTGTGTGTTTGTGTGTGTGTGTGTGTGTGTGTGTGTGTATGTGCATGCACAGGTGTGTATGCAGTGTGCATGTGTGTGTGTGTGCAGGCAAATGTGTTTGTGTGTGAGTGTGTGTCTGTACATGCGTATGTGTGTGCAGTGTGTATGTATGTGTATGTGTATGTGTATGCATGTGTGTGTGTGTGTGTGTGTGTGTGTGAGTGAGTGTGTTTGAATGTGCTTGACTCATTTAAAGATATGCTTTTTGGTCATTATCTGGGAGGAGCAGTGTGTTAATCCTCAGGGTGTGTGGTCTGTCATACACTGCCATAAAACTGTATCTGAGATGTGAACATTCAGAGGTAAGACCAGGTCAGACCAAACACTCAAAATTGCCTTCATGTTTGACACTTTTATACTGCACAACCCACTTTAGAAAATAAATAGGACTGGTCTATATTGTTGCATACAGTAATCCACCCAACACAGTTTCAAAACACCTACTAGATCACCTACAGAAGATTCTAGACTCTTAAATCACCATGTACAGTGCACAAACGTATCAAACATACATATCTCCCAAACATATCTCAAATCATCACGCTAGTTTGATTTTTTGTCTGGGACTTAATGGGCTAGGACACAGAGAGAAGCAGAAGAGAGAAGTGAAACCGTTGACCTGCGTGGGCGTTTGTACTGATCTATCCTGTGACACACTCAGTAGACATTCCCCAGTCTCTACGCAGTTCCCTTCCATGATTCCCAGACCCTACAGATCTGTGCACCAGTTCTCACTCTGAATAAACATCATGAGATGTAAGCAACTTAATTCCACATTTTAGTATGAGCAATACCTGCCCTTTCGGTAGAGTGGTTACTTTGGTGAGATTTTCATGGGAACTTAAACAGAACTTTGGCTGAGAGTTTAGACCGAAAACATTGTGTTGAAAAAATCCACAGAAAATTTGCGCGTGATCATTTAACTACAGGTGCTTGTATAATTTATATTGTCCTGCCCTGGACAAGTGAGAGTAAGTTCAACATTGGCTAATTTGTTGTGTGCTACGCTGTAATCCAGTGGTCAACATCTCTCCTGGGAATCATTCAAGAGGATAAGAGTAACACCATACTAACCGCAGCCATAGAGAGTCAACTTCAGAGAGAAGTACTCTAACTCTTTGTTCCAACTCTTTGTTGACAGTTAGAACAAAATACTTCAGAAATCTGTTTAATCAGAGACTGTGAAAGTATGCAAGTTTATTTGAACAAAACCAAAAGTCCCTAGAAGCCCTGATCAGCATGTTAGAAACACAGGAGATGCCACCACATGTCTTCTGACTGTGCTTGAGAATTCCCCCATCAAACCAAAACTCACTGCTACTCAGTCCCTGTGCTGATCATTAAAACTGTGCCGAATGCATCTGACTGTAAATGAGCACAGTACCAATAAATGGGCTTAACCAGCAGAGTAGAGCTGTCAGCCTGTGTTGGTTAATAGAAGTGACAGTTGGACATGACCTAAAACCCAGAGCCACAACTAGACACCTTTACAAAGTATCTTTTATGAGGTTAAGAATAGACGATCTTTTTGCCAACACAGACAAAGACTTGACTGAGCGCAGAGTAGGACAAACCTCAAAACTATAGGTCAGCATTTGCTTATCAGTCTCTGAAGTTTCCATTCAGAGATTTGCGTCTCTGCATCTAAACAACAGATGAGATAGGCAGGTTTCAAATGAGAGCACGAGAGAGAGAGAGAGAGCGAGAGACGCCACACATTAGGCTGGTCTCAGCTAGTTCGCGTCACCCCTAAACTTCCTCTTTTGTGTGGTTAGGAGAGACACGGTTGATGACGTAGCCGTCCTACTGTGACAGTATAAAAGGACGCGTCACAGAGCCCGCCACTCACACACATACTGCACTAGCGTGTTCTGATTCAACCGACCCATAACCGCAGGACTATCAAAGGTCTTTGTAAAATGCCCAGCCGAGTATCGTCTGCTTCAGTTGAGCTCAAGACCATGAGCAAGGATACCAAACCTGTCCAGAACGAGTGAGTTCCATCACGCTTCCCAAAGATAGCACTGGAGTAATCAAGATGTTTTGGATTAATGAGTAGAAAATCCTATGACCAGTATGAGTTTCTTTCTCATGAACTGATGTATTTTTTCCCCTCTTTGCTTCTACAGGAGAAAAGACTTCAAATGGAAATTGCATTGTAAATTTGTTCAGGCTCCTGCTTCAGACAAGTGAGTACAGTTTCATTTTTGAATGAGAATACGTACTGAAACCATGAGAGAACATTGTATTTATACTGATTTCCCTCTCCTGCATACAGACTACACCCTGGGGAGACTCTCCTGTGGGCCCAGTCTCTGGAAAACCTGCTCAGATCGAAGTGTAAGTTGAATTTCAATAATTATATGTTTGCCCAGTACACAGTTTCTACAACGGTTTCCCACCACAGATTTCCACCACATATTTACTAACACATCCGCTTCATCTATCAAAGAAGGAGGAAAATTAGTTGAAAACTGCAAATTTCAATTAAAAATTTGTATTGTGTTGACTGTACATATCCAAGACAAGAATTGAGAAACATTTTTCTCGAAGATGAGTTTTGTTGTCTTGTGGACTATGACGGAGGAATTGTAATAATGTCAGTCAAATTTAAATTAATACATACATACATACATACATACATACATACATACATATATATGTATGTATGTATGTATGTATGTATGCATATATGTTAGGAATGACTGAATAAGGTAGAATTATTTATTCCTAGGTGTTTTATTTCTGAGATCTATTTAATTAATTGTTTACAGATAAAGTTATTCATTCATTTCTCTGTGGCTGGTGTCATGTGGGCCATGAACTAACTCAAGCTCTCACCATGATCTGTCAGAGCCAGTGGGCGTAATCTAACACCTGATCTAACACGGCTGAATTTTGTAAAACTCACTCATTCTGTAACAATTTAAAATTGTCAAGTACTGTTTGTGGATGATCACTGCGTGACCACCACTATTAAATGCAGAAAGGGGACACAGTCAAAGTTGTTCCTCTACACTTATCTGACATCAGTTTCAGTATTTCTCCTATGAGGGTTAATGTTGGGATTTACGTAGAGGAAGCCTAGATTAGTGATTTGAACTGCTACTTCTTGTCAGGAGACCAAAGAAGGTCAGAAGTGGTGAGAAACGTGGTGGGCTAGAGTATCGGAAAGCTAACAATCATTACTAACAAAGGTGAATAGTTTAATTCAGGAAGTTCTAGAAATAACACCAGTCTGTCACTCTATGAGTCACCACAGTCTAACTCATAGGACAAGTTTCCTAAGTTGTTACTTTTAATGTATCTGCAGAGGCGTCTAAAATGATTTTATAAACTGCTATACATATACTCTGTGACTGGGTTAGTCATGCATCATTGACATAATCATATTATATCAGAATCTCTAACTGGTTCTGACATGTGATGGTAGCAGATCTGCTTATTTCACATTGCACATCATATCGGTCAAGTAAATAAATAAATACTTCCTTTTTTTCTTTTTTAATTGGGGTTGTTTGTTTGTTTGTTTGTTTATATATGTGGTGATCACTGTGCACAGCTAAATTATCTTTATGTAGACATTTCACTTTTTATTGATTTGCCTGTTTGTTCAATTAAACATGATAGTCATAATAATTATTATGTATTACAATGGGCATGTAAAAGTATTAGCTCATGATGTGTTAACATCTGTTCAGGGTGGAGAACATTACCATCTTAGCTGGACACATACAAACATCTCCTGAAACACATGCAAATAAGACCTAAGCAATGCAAATGCCATCCCCTTAGTGATAAGAGTTCACTGCATATGTGATCAACTTTCGATAAGAGAAACATGTTTGCAGTGAAAATTGTTAGTGGTGCAGAACCTAACACAAAAAATGGAGCCATGAATGAAGGATTGTTACACAAGTAACCTGATGCTATCCTAAAGCCCTAAAGCCACATTACAGGTTTTTTTTTTAAACATTTTTCCGTTTGTCTTTTGTGCTTACAGATGGTATGGCAACATTCCAAGCCTTCCTGAAGTCAGAGTTCAGTGATGAGAACATTGAATTCTGGCTGATATGTGAAGACTACAAAAAAATCAAGAGTACCTCAAGGATGAATTCTCGAGCCAAGAAGATTTTTGAGCGCTACATTCAAGTGGAAGCTCCAAAAGAGGTACGGAGGTGTAAATTATAGTTTGTGTGTGTTTAATTTTCTGTCACTCTCAGTAAAGGTCACTGTCACTGTTTTGGTTTGACTGAAAAATGAATAAATCCATCCTGTTCATTGTGTTTGATCATTTCCTGTCTTTACTCTTCAGATCAACATTGACCATAGGACCAGAGAACTCATTAAAGAGAACGTGAAGGCCCCCACTCGGGTTTGTTTTGACGAAGCTCAGAAGATTGTGTATGGACTTATGGAGAAGGATTCCTACCCCAGGTTCCTCAGGTCCGACATCTACAATGCTCTCTTGGCATCTGCCTCAGATCTTATCAAAGTCTGAAATCCAAGTGTTTTATCTTTTGGAAGAAATCAAGTGATCGCAAATCTCCATAAATTGCTCGGCAAGCACCAGAGTTTGACAGAGGGAAGCTGAGGATTTTCTGCTGTATAATGAAAACTCCACAGCCACAGCTAATCTTGGAAGCTCTGTGGTGGACTGAATTTGAGAAAATGGCACCTTTGTAGTGATATAAGCTGTCTGTGGAATTATTAAGTCTGCTGTCCATGTTGATTTTCTCACAATGCTGACATACTGATTTGGATGAGGAGCGAACATATACAGCCAAAAGACATTTAGCCATGGCTCACAGAGTAGTCTGTGTCAAGCTATTCGCAACTTTTCCTGCAAACTCTCTTGAGAACTTCGGTGTGGTCGTGTTTTTGTATCACATCTGCTCTTAAGGCCACAGCTGGACATTGTCATTGGTTTAGGTCCCTGAGCGCAATGACATCATAATGCAAAAACACTGGATTAATCTTTTGATAAAACAGGATGTCTCTGGCCCATAGGTACCCAAATTCAGTTCTGGACGGCCAAACTCCTGCTGCTTTTTGTTTTTGACTGTAAATTACATTCTGATTTTACCTGGAAAACAAGTGTGTTCACTCTCCAGCCAGAGATCATTTGGAATTGACAAGAAAACCAGCAGAACTTTGGCCCTGCAGGACTGGATATGGCCACCTATGGTGTAAAGGATCTTACTGAGAATCAAACACTTATTTGGATAAAGTAGCATGATTCGACAACATTGGAACTATAAGCCATGTTAGACTCAATATAATATAATATAATATAATATAATATAATATGCCAAAACCTGAAAGATATGAATCAGAATGGCAGTCCTGTTTACTAAAACAAATTGTATATCTGTACTTCTGATTGTATATTTGTATATTATTTATATTCATTTCTAAGCATAACTCTATTTTACAAAACTAAATAAAAACTGAAAATCAGAAAATGAAGACTTCTGATATTTTCTTCATTACATTTTTTTTTTTTACAATTGACAAATATTAAAATTAATACATAAATCCATGACATGTGCATAAAGGTAAATTCTTGGTTGGACGTTATGTGACAATTGGTATTTGAGTGTTCTATACATTTTGCTGACTTCAACATAAACACATGATAACTAAACCATGATATCAAACAGCTCTCAGTTTTTATAGACCACTCAGGTTTTGTGACTCAGATCATGAGACAGTGTGTGAATGACAGCTGAGTTTCTGTCACCACTTCCCTGGTTACGCCAATAACGTCTTAGTTACCATACTCACCTGACTTGTTTCAGACATGTCACTCACCACTAAGGCCAAAAAGGACCATAGAAACCAGTGTTTTTAACAAACTTTAACAAACATTAAGAACCATTTCTGTGAATGGCCAACAGTAGTCAAAGTGTGTGTTTGTCCCTTTATGTGCATGCATGTTTACATACGATACAGAACTTCCTTAACCAACTTTTTAACCAAGAAGAATTGCTGATGTATGACAACAGGTCATTATTTCGTCATATTGTGGGACACTGACACAAAACAAAAAGATACATACACACATTTGCATTTTAGACATTTAAAATAACAGATAGTTAGATATGTAAAATAACATGTTCAAAGTCCTCACTTTGAGGTAGAAAATTGATGTACATATTGTTTCACGTGCTAATCTTTCCAGTGGTTTTGTGATACATTCAGTCAACATAAGGAATAAAGAACAGAATTAATTTTTCTCTTCCCAGTATATATTGTTTCACTGAAGAAGAGAAGGTTGCTGATTTTTGATAACAAAAGCACAATTCCTTTCAATCAGGTGATGCAACGCTACTCACTTCCTCTGCGTAGTCACAAGGTTATGGTGTGATGCACAAAGTAATAGTGTAATACAACATCAGATAACTCCTATTTGCTTTTTTCAGAGGAAACTGTGAGGTAAATTTTCTCTGTTTGATAATAACACATACAGTCAGCCCTGTGAAAGGTACAGGCTGTAGTTTAGAAGAACACTGTAATGATGGAAAAAGTCAAAGCCATGTCTACATAAAAAAAAGCACTTTTTATGATTCAGGTTGTGTGGTTATTACGATGAATTAGCGTACCTATAAAAACATATTTGCAAAAAGCACTGCCACCAGACCTGTGATTAAAATGAAATATGCAAATACTATTTACCAAATGTTGCTTCAAAGTTAGGATACTCTGAATTTAGATAGCACATGCAAATTCTGAGTACATACTCTAGTTACTGGAAAAACTGATGTGAAATGTTCCATTGAGAGATATGTCTTCACTGAGGGGCTTCAACCAAGCTCCTGGGCCTGGAATCAAACAATCTATCAGAACATCATTGTGTTTGATAAAAACTGTCATTCTCCAAGCAGGCAACTACTGTACCAAACAAACAATAAAAAAACAACACATCTTTACCTATTGGTGGCAAAATACAAGTTATTAAATTCACTGTTACACTATCATTTGAATGACTCTTTGATGTAATTAAGTATAAGAAATCCATTTGTGGCCCACAGTGCAGGCTGTTGGCTAGAAAGCCATATGTGTCTCGGAATCTAAGATAATTAGAAAGAACTGGAGCAGTCAGGCCCAAAAGCAAAATGGGTAAAGCTGAAATTCTTGAAAAGTTTTGAGGTGTAGTTTGGCTGCTGATCTGAATTCAGGCATGGCATGGCTAGTTCTTCCAGTTGTTACTCCTCATCAGCTCCTTATACATTCCAAGCATTCCTTGCCACACCTCTCCCGTGGTGAGTATTTATAGCAACATTAGGGCTCTATTCTTAGACCATTTTTAATTGTTTGTGGTTTAAGAGGTATGAAGAATGCATCCAGCAAATTTTTTTAAAATCACTATTTATAGACATTTACAGATAAGTGCGACAGTTTTGCATGCACAGTAAAATGAAACAAATGCACAAATGAAACAAAAGTCACACCATTGAGATAAAGAAAAATATTAAAGGATGTGTCACACCTAGTTACCATGCTTAAAACAGGGTTAATGTTACACATGTTGTTAGTGTTCAGGGCTCCAGATCACAACACATCAGCTCAAAGAAGGAATTTTTTTAAGACACAGGTTAAGATTCTAAGGATCCACATTAAAAACAAAGGTGGAGCGCCACAGATTGTAGCGCCACTCTGTAGGCCAAAGCAGGCCCTGTCTGTATTATTACAAAATGATGATACTGTTGGATAAAATCATGAACTTCATCAAATAACTATACATACAACTCTATCATGATATGTCATTATATATGATCCTTTGCACATCAAACGGTGTTTTAAGTGTGCCTTAAAACTTTACGCATGCTCATCAGTACGAGAATGATTCCTGGTATGCACTTGATTGGTTTGCCCTGGCTGTGAAACACATATTTAACATGCATAGCATGTGATCCGAGCACTTTGCGCTCATATGCCCTGATTCTAATAATATCACAGACTGGCTTTAGAGTTGACAGGGACTAAATATAGACTAGCACGAGTCAACCGGAGAATGGAAGCGGTTCTGTGTTTAACAGACAAAGGCGCCTCTCTCTGGAGCAATGTTACGCCCCTGGGTCATTCGCCGTGCCTCCTTACCATTGGCGCATGATGTCTTGCGTCATTTATAGCGCTTGCTTAATGCGCTGCCAGCTGATGTGAACTTTTGTGGGCAGGTGAAACGTCAAACCAGAGCGCATAAAGAGCTCCTGGTGTGTCCGGTTTATTCATCCTGAAAAACAGAACCGCATTCGCGATGCCGTCAACGTAATTTAGAATCTTTCAGAACCTGACAATGGAGTATGCAAAAACTGGAAGCGATAGTATCCAGGGACAATACCGGGACAACAAAAGAATCAAGTAAGAATAAACATATTCATATGACAGATAGCTGAATGTTATCGTACATAGAATGCATTACTACTTAAATTACTGTGTCAAATCTAACCAAACTGTCTCCCCACAGGGAACGACCCTGGAACTCAAAATTACATCTTCTTTTGAATAGACGGGTAGCTTTAAAAACACCGGGCAATAAATCTCATAGGTAAACATACAACTCTGACTAGTGTTGCCGTATTACACTTTGATTAGTCATCTTCATGTCATTAAATGGTCGGTTTTGTAAAATACGTTCTATTTCCTCAGCAGAACATCTCTTCGTGAAGTGGATCAGTGGGCACAATCGTTTGAAAAACTTCTCTCTCAGCCCTGTAAGTAACACTGGTTACTCATGTGATGTTGGCAGATTTTTAGCTCTTTTTGTAGAAGTGAAAAAATATTTTGAAATAATGTTGACACATCAGCGACTAACATCCAAAATTCACTTTGATTTTTTTTTTCTTCTGTTCTCAACCCTTTGTAGATGGCAGGTTGGTGTTTCAACTGTTCCTGAAGTCGGAATTCTGTGAGGAAAACATAGAGTTTTGGCTGGCATGTGAGGACTTCAGATCCATAAAAAATCAAGAGATACTTGCTCTCAAAGCCAGGAGTATTTATGAAGAATTTGTTCGGACAGATTCTCCAAAAGAGGTACAATATCAAGTGTCTACAGCAGGTCTGTCAGTTTGTAGCAATAAGCACGAAATACTACTACTACTACTACTACTACTACCACTACTACTGCTACTAGTGCAAATTAAAAAAGGAGGAGGAAGGAGAAGAAAATGAAGATGGAGAAGACTTAATGTTTAAGTTAATTTCAATCAAACGATTATTTACAGACAGTGAAATTACATCCTTATGAGCATGTATGAGGTATATTAGATTTCCTGTTTACTGTGCAGGTTCTCTTATTACCCTGATAGTGCTTTTCTGATTGGTCATAATTGGTGTTAGATTTCTGTTTCATTGCATTTCAGTTCAGAAACAGCTGCGCCTGTAGTACAGAAAAGGTCAATGTCTAGGTAATGATTACTTAACGACTTTGATGTTGTACTTAATACAGTGTAAGTCTTTGGCATGTGACGTTTGACAAAAAGGCAGTTCTGAGATAAGAGAAGGTGCAGAGTTCCACTGGTATGCAGTGGAAGGAAACACCTTGACTTTGAGACTGATATGGTCTGGCCTGATAATTTGGTATTTAACATGACGTTCACACCAGCCTCTTTTCATGCATTGTGACATCACTGGCAGACATAAACCCACGGTTATGCGCTCATAAAGGTGATAAGAAATAGCATCTATAGTTCCATAAAACAAAATGTGACTTTAAACTCTTTTCTCTGCAGATAAACCTGGATTACCACACCAGAGAAACTGTCGCCATGAATGTTCACCAGCCAACCCGGTTGTGTTTTGAAGAGGCACAGAAAAAAATCTACAGTCTGATGGAGAACGATGCCTACCCACGATTTATTCAGTCAGACTTCTACAAGAACCTTTGTGCCTCCTAGGCACCAAGAATCACTCAATGATAGAGGAACAAAAGAGACATGTCCAAAATTTGGACCTAGATTCTACACTGTGATTGTGACTACCATTGTGAGTGTACCCTCACAGAGATGTTTATAGGCAGAGGACATGAGGGAACTGTGAAGTAATACAGTGTTTGAGATCCTGTTGTAACAAATGAATGAAGGACATAGTAGAAGAGCCTGAGTCTATTGTTGTTTCAGTATTAATGAATGCTGTCTGATATCCCAGTAAATATTGTTGAGAGAGAGAGAGAGAGAGAGAGAGAGAGCAATGTAGAAGACTTGATCACATAAACCTAAATTTGTAGAGGACATGTGAAAAATTTAGCATGGACACAGTGACACACAGAATCTGGACATCCTCAAATTGAGCACACTCCATCGACTGAAGCTCATTATAATGCACTGTAATTGAAACTGCTGGAGTCTTACATCCATGTTTACCTTGTGATATAAATGTTTTCTAAATGTTGTACATTTTTTGTAAATTAAATGAAGAGTTCAAATCCTTGTAAGCATCCTTGTCATGTTAAATTTTGAAATAAGGTCTGAGAGTCGATAAGTGTAGTATTAGGTGTGCAGTCTGATTTATACAACAACAACACTGAAATGATAAGAAGACCAGACATCACATAGTGCACAATGATACCGTGTTTACAACACTGTAGAAAGGCCAACCAAGAAAGAGCCTAAACACATGCTTCAGAACAGCTTTGAGTGTCTGTACTGAGAATTATTTGAGGTCGCATTTATAGATGTCAGTTGTGCCCTCTAGTGGTTCAACCTGAATCTCAAACATAGATGTTAAATTACGAGCATTTAAAATGATTAGATTAGATAAAACCAGATTAAATGAATAATTCTATAAATAAAGTTCTATAATCGAGCATAGAGAACACTTGCATACTATAAATATTACAATAGAATAGAAAAAAAATTTCATGTCAACTGATAATAAAGAAAGCATTCAGGGGAAAGCAATGATAAGTGCTATTTTAAGACTTGCGAGCGTACCTGACACAGTGGTTTACGAAAAATAAGAACAGCGGCCAGTAATGACTAAGGGGAACTGTCAATGTTAATTGCGGATAGTGATGGGAAGTTCAGATCTTTTTGCTCTCGGATCTTTGAATCTTGTTCAGTAAAATGAACAAATGTTTTTTCAAGTCATTCGTTCATTGGAACTAGTGTGGCACTGTAGCTGTCATCTGAGTGATGACAAAAAGAGCACGGTTCTCAAACACTAAGAGCAACATGGTTTGCTTCACTTGGTAAAGTATAATTTACAAGTTCACTTTTGTTAACTCTTAAGCAACCTTTTGGACCATAGCCTACTAAGTTAATTAGTTAAAATGACTGATTACTTAATTTGCCCATAAAAGAGCGCTACGACTATGAATAAAAAAAATGATCATTCTATGATAGCTATTCACTTTAGCCTACATGGTCATTAACGACTCGTAGTGTATGATCTCATTCCAACGGAACATCCATTCAATAGCTAAGCCCCGAAGACTCATAGTTATGATTCGTGAATGAATCACTCATTCCTACACTGAGCCTGCGCAGCGGCCATGTGACAAGTGATCAAGAGACTCAGGACCTGAAGACCCATAGTTATGAGTCGTGAACAAATCAGACGTTCCTACGCTGAGCCTGCAGAGCAGTTATGTGACAAGTGAACGAAAGACACAGAAAGACCCGTTCTACTCCTTTTCCACGTGGAAAGTACTGACGCGGTGCCGGTGCCTAATCTATCATTTTCCACTGAAAAAATACTGCCGCACAGCACCGCAAAATTGTTGGTCCCAAAAGTTCGAACAGCTGACATCAGTAGCTATGCTATTGAGAAGTATGTGAAAATCAGTTGGTTCAGCATGTGATGTGTTTGGTACATGACGTTCTCTAGAGAGGCGGGAGTAGCAAAAAAAAAAAAAAAGTCTGATAAAGATGGCGGAGGCTAAAAGCTACATCTCGCATGAAAATATGTACATGATTAAAAGATGTATTGGCAACCATTTGTGTCTCCATCAACTTGGGCTGTTGTTTACATGTTACATGAACGTAGTCGGGGCCAGAGCGGTAGAAGAAACTCTCTCAAGGGCTCTAGTCGGTGCAAATAGACCACTATAGACCTTCATTTAAGCTCTTGAAATTTTGAGCTATGTGACAGGGTTGCTGTTTTTGTGACTTTTGCCCCAAGAGCGAAATGTGGCAGGGCTTCACAAGTTGTTTCACTGTGTGGAAGCCTAGGGTAAGAGTAAATTTATGAAAAGCAAGCAAAGCAGATGCGTTATGTCCACCATGATATTTTCCCCATGGAAATTACCCCAACTTTCGCTGTGTAACGTTCAGTTCCCAACCCTCCGGTTCTCAAAAGTCACCAAGGCAGAACTGGCTCCGCACTGGCACCAGCACCAGCACCAGCACCAGCACCGTCCTAGTGGAAAAGAGCTATTCGTGGACAAAGCTAAGCCTGAGTGGCACGCGTGCCCAACCTAGGGAAAAAATGAACGAATCATTACTCCCGAGTCATACAAAAGATTAGTTCAAAATGAACGAATAGTTCACAAACGACACATCACTAGTGCTACCCCTAATGCCAAGTTCAGACTACGCAATTTCAGCCCGATTTTGTAGTCACAGACAAAGTTCCACCATCGGGGCTGAATATGAACGTCAGGAATGACAAACAGGCATCTTTACCCCTTGTAGTGTGACATTATCTAAGAACAGCAATCTGAGACACCCAATGATGAGACACAACACACGACACGAAAAGTCTAGCATGTCAGAATTTTTTGTATTTTCCTGCCTCCCCGACGACTTGTGAGCTTGTGCAAGGTCTTGAAAGGCAGCATATGATGATTGGTCAGGGTCATACAGTGCATACGGAAAATTTTCAGACCCTTTCAAGTTCTCCACATTTTGTTATGTTTCAGATTCATCTTAAAATGGATTCATTTTTTTCTCATCAATCTACACACCATACTCCACAATGACAAAGCAAAAACAGGTTTTTGGAGTGTTTTGTTAATTTATTAAAAATAAAAGACTGAAATATCCCATTTACATAAGTATTCAGTCCCTTTGGTATGACACTTGCAATTGGGCTCTGCTGCATCCTACTTCTGTCAGTGGTCTTTGAGATGCTTCTACAACTTGATTGGAGTCCACCTGTGCCTAATTAAACTCATTGGACATAATTAAAAAAGGCACACACCTGTCTATATAAGGTGTCACTGTTGGCGGTGTACGTCAGAGTGAAAACCAAACCATTAAGGTTGAGAAAATTGTCCATAGACCTGCGTGATGGGATTGTGTCAAGAGACAGATCTGGGGAGGGATACAAGAGAATTTCTGCAGCATTGAAAGTGCCCAAGAGCACAGTAGCCACAGTAGCCTCAGTGCGGCAGCAGCCAATCAGAGTTGCCCCGCTGTACCACACAGGGAGCCACTGGCACCTGTTTGTCCCTCTCTGGCCCCAGAGTTTTTCTTTCAGCAGGTTACAAGCCCCAGCGTTCCAGAGAATCACAGACAGAGGGATAGCGACAAAGTCAAGTCAGGCAGTAGGGGCAGTAAGAGGTCCAGTGACCTTTGTGAGGGGGGGGATCCTCCACAGAAGAGGCCAAGGCATCAGAGTTGTCAGCGATCAGGGCAAAAAGCAGGCCTGTCCAGAGAACGTCACAGACCTGCCTAATGCAGACGCAGAGGTCTGAATAGGAAACGAAGTTTACTCAGTGGATATCTTTGAAATATGTTGCCAGTGTCTCCAGAGGGAAGTGCGGTGGCAGCCAATCAGAGTTGCCCCGCTGTACCACACAGGGAGATTTACATATCACTGGGAATCGTATTAACGTCTAAACATAAGCAAATTTATAGGTCTTGAAATACCACGTGTTTCCATCATTTTGTCCAACCCCTGTATATGTAAACACCCAATGACAAACAAATCTTAAAATATTTCAAAGTCATCAGCTATTAGCTGTCTTAACTGTTTCCGTCAATCACAGCAGGACAGTGGAGGAAGAGGAGTGGAGCAGGACACACACACCTCACACACTCCTCAGTGTCCCTGGTTGGTTGTGTTAGAACAGGTAACAATAAAAAGTATCTAAAAAATAGATCCTTCTTTTTTTAAGTTTGATTTTTTTTTTTTATTTAAATTTCAATAGGGCGGGAATCCAGAGTCTGCTCCAGCAATGGACAGTCTTCCAATTTCTTGCTCGGACAACAGTCAGCTAGTAGCATTCTGTTAGAAGGAGAAAACAAGTAGACATGTTATTTAAATCAGAGAAAAGAAGCCTTATCAATGTCATATTACCATTGATTACAACCAACCTCTTACCTGGAGAGTTTCTTATAGAATGGTACAGCATCACCGCCACGGACCAGACTGTAGATGGACCCGTCACATCCAGCTTTTAGACAAATCAGTCAGTGGGGTCCACATTCCAACGTCCCTGGTTAGAGATTAGACAGACATACAATCACATTTCAGAATGAAACCAATTAAATACCAGCACTGGCTCAACCATTTATAATTAACATTGATTCTGATCTAAACTGACTTAAAAGCCAACACATGCTCTAAGATCTGTGTAAAGTCTGGGTATAGGATCAACACCAGGCTCACTATGAACCTCCCCAGGTACCATCAATGTCATAAGTCTTACCCTATTGAGATCGCTGCTTCCTGTCTCTCTGAAGACCCAGACCATGTTTTCTGTGGTCCAGTCCTCAGGGTGGACCATGAATTTGGTCTTCTCCCTCTGCTCAGTGTCTCTAGGCTCCATCATCTCCTCACACGGGTTCTCACCCCTCTGCAACGCAGACCACACTTAAGTCTTCTCTCATTTTCCTCCTCCACACGCACCGGCGGGACATTCTGGAGTTCTGCACGCCTTTCACCTACTTCAGCCTGGATCTTCCACCTCCACCTTAAACTTCACAAAAACAAATCTCCTGCTCTCTTACATTAGTGTGGTCAAACACAGTTCCAGTAAATTACACTATGACTCACCATTAATATATTTCAATTCTAAATATATAAAATGTTCTATTAAAATAGACACAGTTTTATTTATGCTTGCGTCTGCAGGACTGAATCCAGGGGTGGAGTTTAATCTGCTCCAGGGTCGGACGATCCTCGGGGTTTAAGCTCAGGCACCAGCGAATCAGCTCGTAGCACTCTGTTACAAAGAGAAAACAAACAATAATGTCATTAAAAACAGCAAAAATCAAACAAGTATATGGGAATGTAGTATTTCTGCAACAAAGAGCACATATACCACATTCAGCAGTTTCACTTTAGCCCATCCCTTACATTGATTTAGTGTGTGTGTAATGGACTTTACAAATATCACCTTAACGTCTCTTTGTACCAACGTCCTTACCTAGAGACAGCTGTTTAGAGAAGTGCAGCTGGCCCTGGATGATCTCTTCTCTAGTGGTGAATGGAAGAAAACCACACACTAGATGGAACAGAGTCACCCCCACAGACCAGACAGTAGCTGGACCTGCCTGATACTCCTTTTCCTTAAACCATTCAGGAGGTGCATATTCATACGTCCCTGGAAATAGATGCTTAGGGCTTAGACAGAGCTGAAGGACCAGCAATCGCATCTCAAAACGGAGCCACTCACACGCCAGTACAGGCTCAGTTATTCATCTGCCAGATTTTATTTACCTGCAAAATACATGTAGGGGGAATCTTTCACCAGATCTCCACAGCCAAAGTCAATCAGTTTGACTTTGTGAGACTGGGTCTGAATCAGCAGGTTTTCTGGCTTTACGTCACGGTGGAGAACTCCTCGGCCTTCACAGTGACAGAGTGCCTTCAACAGCTGCCTCGTCACCTTACGAGCTAGTTTTTCGTCCAGGGAGCCGCCTTGTGCCTCGCAGAACTCAGCCAGATCCTGACAGGGATCCAGCAGCTCCAGGATCAAAACGTAGCTTGTAGGGAGCTCAAACCAGTCCAAAAGCCGCAGGATGTTAGGGCAGCGAGGGGGCGAGTTCACCTTCATCATCAGGCCCACTTCCAGAGGCAAAACACCTTTCCCAGGCTGTGGTGAAGAAAGACCACATTGAGGGGAGCAAAGAGAAAAGGACTACGTTTCTCCCTTATGGAAATGGACTACTGTTCTTCATAGCACTCGGAATGCAGGCAACAAAATGAGCTGAACCGCAAATAGAGAACTCACAATCTCGATCTTATCCTCGGCCAGCTCTTTAGGTATGTGTTTCATGGCCACCTAAGGAAACAAAGACTATGGTCAGACTGGACATTTCTCTCTACCACAAGGACTGCAATACTACAGTAGCTGCACAAAACATAAACGCCGTGAGGAAAGAATTTAACTGTAGTGCTGGTCAAATTTCAGGGACAAGATTTACTAAGGCTTTTAGCATGAGCTACTTTTTACTGTGTGATAAAACAAATCATGTTTGTCACTCAGGACAAACACCTTTACTTAGCTGTAACTAATACATTTCCCTGTGTGGAAAGTTTGTGCTCATAAGGCTACAATAACAGACTCTGTGATTACATAATTATGTCCTTACAGGCATTTCGTCTTCAGTGCGGATCCCACCATACACACAGCCGAACCCGCCCTCACCCAGGAAATACTCCTCCGCATACAGCTCCTCAAAAGTCCCTGTAACATGGAGGAAAAGTTACTCACTCGCCGTACTGGAGGAAACAGGAGACACTGGCAACATATTTCAAAGATATCCACTGAGTAAACTTCGTTTCCTATTCAGACCTCTGCGTCTACGTTTGGCAGGTCTGTGACGTTCTCTGGACAGGCCTGCTTTTTGCCCTGATCGCTGACAACTCTGATGCCTTGGCCTCTTCTGTGGAGGATCCCCCCCCTCACAAAGGTCACTGGACCTCTTACTGCCCCTACTGCCTGACTTGACTTTGTCGCTATCCCTCTGTCTGTGATTCTCTGGAACGCTGGGGCTTGTAACCTGCTGAAAGAAAAACTCTGGGGCCAGAGAGGGACAAACAGGTGCCAGTGGCTCCCTGTGTGGTACAGCGGGGCAACTCTGATTGGCTGCCGCCGCACTTCCCTCTGGGCCCAGAAGTGGTAGTGGAGATTGGAAATGGCTGCTAAAGCCTGATCTACCCTTCCTCTGTCCACTACACTGACAGTATGACTTCAGCTCAGACCACCTTCTCTTCCTCCTCTTACTGTGGGGTCTATCTGAAGCTAAGAGCAAACAGCAGTCATTAAATTAGCTTTTTAACAAAACACCTTTTACCTTGTCAACTCTGTGAGCTGTTACTCATAGAGCGGGTTATACCCTGGACGAAATCGTTCAAATGTGCTGTCTGTGGGCCGCGTCAATTTTTAACACTAGTCTAATAAAGAAGGTAACTAAATTATATCAAATATCAGTTACAAAGAATATCTTCTTCAAATTAGCTTTACACGACACGTACTTAATAAATGATTTTCTGACCTCAGTTAAGCGTGACACTACCAAAACTAAAATGAACATAGCCGCTCCAATGTCGCTTACCCGCTCTCCTTTTTAAAACCATTTTTCCCGAATGTAATTCGGCTCTGAATGTAATTTTCGGTTGGGTTTTTTTTTTCCTTCAGAAGAAGTACAGTAAAAATGCTTGAGAGAAATCTCGCAAATTTCACATGTGTTTACTTATCAAAAATCTTTGACAACCTCGTTGTCAAGCCGACATCACACCATTCCATGGAAGCAATATGAAAGTTAAGCAAAAACGTAACATCTTCGGTTACCATAACAACAGTACCTTCAGCGGAGCCTACAGGGGGAAATGTCCATGGGTCTGAAGAGGCTGTTTTTGTCGCTGTATGGGCTACAGAGAGTAGGATTAAACTCTACGTCACATTCAGTTACACGCCATATCGATCCACGCATTCAATTACGGTCCACTAACTAGTACGTACATGGCGTATTGTGAGACCACAACCTCAGTTACATTGTGGAGTTAAACTAAAAAAAAGAAAGCAGCACAAGCACAGACAGTCCTCGGTGCTATATTTGATTGTACTGTTCTGAGGTATCACCCAAGTATCCCGCTTACAAAAACTTATTACATGATACCGGTCGTAGTAAGTAGTGCTATCAAGAAGCGATCGCTTCTTGATAGCACTACTTACTACGACCGGTATAGGGAGGCAAACTCTCTCCATACCTTTAAAACCAGACGAAAGACTATTTTCTCTAACTTATGGATAATATAATTTTGATTTGACTTTGTTACAGGCATGTAAAGCCCCTTGAGTCTATAAAGTATTATTGGGCTCTAAATAAACTTGTATTATTATTATTATGACCAGCTTTGCCGAGTTAGTCCAGCTATTATCGAATTCTCCCCTCAAAAGCACTGTTCAGACGTGAGAGCTTCCAGTACTAAAAAATGTAACGTATGCCATGATGTTTTCCCTTGCCAAGCAGCTTCTTCTGCATTGAGTAATCTAAAAGCTGATGCTAACTGCCAGAGCGATTTACAGTCCGTGCAATTTAAAGAACTATCAAAACGTCAACAACGGCTAAACTAGCACGAACATGAGACATGGACAGCGATTACTCTGGTTGTCCGAGGCTATACAATAAGTAATATAAGAGGTACTGATCTACAGAAACTTTCTGTTTTATGTCGGTAATGCTGGAGTGCGTTTTCGACAAAAATCCCACTTCAGACTGTTATTCACCACAGAGTCACAAAAGTTCGCTTCACTCAAAAATCGCTACGTGAACCCACATCTGTACAGGAGCACATTCGGTAGCGTGAGAACGAGATATTATTGCCTCGCAAAAACATTAACGAGCACGCCTCGCTGCGGGTGCTTTACATGTTGTTCCCCAAAGGCAAGGTGCATTTTATACTTTAAAGTGCACCCGCTCGGGATTTATTAATTAATAATTCTTCTAATAATTTATCTCAGTTTATGCAGATTAAAACAATAAGGTACCGTTTTTGCAATATGGTCTCTCACAACCTTCAGTGACGCTTAAAATATAAAAAGCTTTCTGTGTTAATGTTCTATAATATTTTTTCCCCATGGAAACTGACAGAATGTGTTTAGACATTTTAGATTCTCTTTATTTGGTTTTGACTAAAAACAGCATTCTCACATATGTGCGCTCTCATTTCCAGGCCACTTGTGACACAACCAAAAACAGGTAAACAGCCCAGTCTGAAATATGGTCATATGAACATATTGTGTAACATTGATCCAATAGATCATCATGCAGAAAATCTCTCCTTAATCAGCCCTAAGGAGCTGTACTAGTGCTGCGTAACAAATAGCTATCTTACTCATGACTATGAGGAAACTTTGTGTCAGAGCCATAGGGAAACAGGCCTGTCATTACATGTGATTAGAGATGTACTGTATAAGAGCTGAGACAATAGACCTATATAGCGTGTAAAACAGAGCCACGTACTGGTCTATGGTTAGCTGTCGTGGCCTATGGTGTGTAGATCAGAGCTTTTGTAATGAGAACAAGTGTGATGAGAAGTGAAAGACTTGGACAATTATGGAGGTTTACACTGTATGTATCTGAGGCGTGTGCTGGTCTGTTCTCCTCCAGGAGTCATCAAAAGCACTGGAGGAAGAGTAGAGTTGACCCTGAGTCTGTTGAAGTGGACCCTTTTGAGGCAGAAACACTTCACATGCAAGTGTCTATGTTAGTGTGTGTGACGGTGATGGCTGTGTTTGAGTAAACACATCATAGATCCATATAAAGCTTCATCTAGATGATGTCACGCATATTGGCTGTGGCCTAAATTAGAGTTTGTGTCTATTGCCTGTGTACGCCAGTAGGTGAGAACATTTGATTGGTGGGTGTGTGTGTGTGTGTGTGTGTGTGAGTTCTTAGTGGGTGACTGATATTTTTTCCTTTCAGTGCCTCTCAAGAACAAGAACAGACACCCGAGTCATGTGACCCGAGTGTAACCTCTGACCCTGAAGGAGATGAGGCAGAGGAACATCCAGTAGTGGGAACCTCTCAAACCTCTCAGCACAAACTTCACAGACTCCAGAGGTCATATGTATAGAGGACATAGAGATTGAAGTAGAGGACAGTGAGGATGTCATCACCGAGACAACCTCTGAGACCTCACTGATTGAAGAGGTCAGTTCAGTTGCCATGGAGAAGCCCGTAGAGGACAGTGGAACAGAGGCAGAGAAGACCCAGGAGGTTGTTATGGCTGCGACACCTGTGACCTCAGAGGTCAAAGAGGTCAATACGACGGCCTCTGAGAAGCCGGTGGACATCACTGAAACAGAGGCGGAGATGACTTCAGTGGCTCTGACAGGTGTTGCCATGGCATCCCCGAGCGTCCTGACCCCAACGGCTCCAGTGACCTTTGTGCTTCTGTTCCTAAGAGCAGGTGAGTTAAACACAGTGACAGCA
This sequence comes from Chanos chanos, assembly GCF_902362185.1. NCBI lineage: Eukaryota > Metazoa > Chordata > Actinopteri > Gonorynchiformes > Chanidae > Chanos > Chanos chanos. Next base: position 23,920,553 of record NC_044499.1, on the reverse strand, counting down.
GCACAGGTGTCCTTCTGTACAAACCCTATGGCAGACATACAGTGGTTGCACTATTGTCTATAACATATTTCTCTCCATCTCTGCCTTTTTCTTAGATCAGCTACGGACTCCCGGATAGACCAGGATGTGAAAACTTTGGTCCCCCTGGTGAGAGAGGCAGTCGAGTCAGAGGAGAGAGCCAGGACAGAGGGGATGAGACCACGCAGTCCTCCAGTGTCCCTCCTCAGTGACACAGAGCTGCTGAACAGAGGGAACACAAGAGTGACATATTTATAAAAATGATGTTTGTTTGTTTGTGTGTGTGTGTGTGTGTGTGTGTGTGGTGTCAGTAAAAAAAAACGGTACCTTATTGTTTTAATCTGCATAAACTGAGATAAATTATTAGAAGAATTATTAATTAACAAATCCCGAGCGGGTGCACTTTAAAGTATAAAATGCACCTTGCCTTTGGGGAACAACATGTAAAGCACCCGCAGCGAGGCGTGCTCGTTAATGTTTTTGCGAGGCAATAATATCTCGTTCTCACGCTACCGAATGTGCTCCTGTACAGATGTGGGTTCACGTAGCGATTTTTGAGTGAAGCGAACTTTTGTGACTCTGTGGTGAGTAACAGTCTGAAGTGGGATTTTTGTCGAAAACGCACTCCAGCATTACCGACATAAAACAGAAAGTTTCTGTAGATCAGTACCTCTTATATTACTTATTGTATAGCCTCGGACAACCAGAGTAATCGCTGTCCATGTCTCATGTTCGTGCTAGTTTAGCCGTTGTTGACGTTTTGATAGTTCTTTAAATTGCACGGACTGTAAATCGCTCTGGCAGTTAGCATCAGCTTTTAGATTACTCAATGCAGAAGAAGCTGCTTGGCAAGGGAAAACATCATGGCATACGTTACATTTTTTAGTACTGGAAGCTCTCACGTCTGAACAGTGCTTTTGAGGGGAGAATTCGATAATAGCTGGACTAACTCGGCAAAGCTGGTCATAATAATAATAATACAAGTTTATTTAGAGCCCAATAATACTTTATAGACTCAAGGGGCTTTACATGCCTGTAACAAAGTCAAATCAAAATTATATTATCCATAAGTTAGAGAAAATAGTCTTTCGTCTGGTTTTAAAGGTATGGAGAGAGTTTGCCTCCCTATACCGGTCGTAGTAAGTAGTGCTATCAAGAAGCGATCGCTTCTTGATAGCACTACTTACTACGACCGGTATCATGTAATAAGTTTTTGTAAGCGGGATACTTGGGTGATACCTCAGAACAGTACAATCAAATATAGCACCGAGGACTGTCTGTGCTTGTGCTGCTTTCTTTTTTTTAGTTTAACTCCACAATGTAACTGAGGTTGTGGTCTCACAATACGCCATGTACGTACTAGTTAGTGGACCGTAATTGAATGCGTGGATCGATATGGCGTGTAACTGAATGTGACGTAGAGTTTAATCCTACTCTCTGTAGCCCATACAGCGACAAAAACAGCCTCTTCAGACCCATGGACATTTCCCCCTGTAGGCTCCGCTGAAGGTACTGTTGTTATGGTAACCGAAGATGTTACGTTTTTGCTTAACTTTCATATTGCTTCCATGGAATGGTGTGATGTCGGCTTGACAACGAGGTTGTCAAAGATTTTTGATAAGTAAACACATGTGAAATTTGCGAGATTTCTCTCAAGCATTTTTACTGTACTTCTTCTGAAGGAAAAAAAAACCCAACCGAAAATTACATTCAGAGCCGAATTACATTCGGGAAAAATGGTTTTAAAAAGGAGAGCGGGTAAGCGACATTGGAGCGGCTATGTTCATTTTAGTTTTGGTAGTGTCACGCTTAACTGAGGTCAGAAAATCATTTATTAAGTACGTGTCGTGTAAAGCTAATTTGAAGAAGATATTCTTTGTAACTGATATTTGATATAATTTAGTTACCTTCTTTATTAGACTAGTGTTAAAAATTGACGCGGCCCACAGACAGCACATTTGAACGATTTCGTCCAGGGTATAACCCGCTCTATGAGTAACAGCTCACAGAGTTGACAAGGTAAAAGGTGTTTTGTTAAAAAGCTAATTTAATGACTGCTGTTTGCTCTTAGCTTCAGATAGACCCCACAGTAAGAGGAGGAAGAGAAGGTGGTCTGAGCTGAAGTCATACTGTCAGTGTAGTGGACAGAGGAAGGGTAGATCAGGCTTTAGCAGCCATTTCCAATCTCCACTACCACTTCTGGGCCCAGAGGGAAGTGCGGCGGCAGCCAATCAGAGTTGCCCCGCTGTACCACACAGGGAGCCACTGGCACCTGTTTGTCCCTCTCTGGCCCCAGAGTTTTTCTTTCAGCAGGTTACAAGCCCCAGCGTTCCAGAGAATCACAGACAGAGGGATAGCGACAAAGTCAAGTCAGGCAGTAGGGGCAGTAAGAGGTCCAGTGACCTTTGTGAGGGGGGGGATCCTCCACAGAAGAGGCCAAGGCATCAGAGTTGTCAGCGATCAGGGCAAAAAGCAGGCCTGTCCAGAGAACGTCACAGACCTGCCAAACGTAGACGCAGAGGTCTGAATAGGAAACGAAGTTTACTCAGTGGATATCTTTGAAATATGTTGCCAGTGTCTCCTGTTTCCTCCAGTACGGCGAGTGAGTAACTTTTCCTCCATGTTACAGGGACTTTTGAGGAGCTGTATGCGGAGGAGTATTTCCTGGGTGAGGGCGGGTTCGGCTGTGTGTATGGTGGGATCCGCACTGAAGACGAAATGCCTGTAAGGACATAATTATGTAATCACAGAGTCTGTTATTGTAGCCTTATGAGCACAAACTTTCCACACAGGGAAATGTATTAGTTACAGCTAAGTAAAGGTGTTTGTCCTGAGTGACAAACATGATTTGTTTTATCACACAGTAAAAAGTAGCTCATGCTAAAAGCCTTAGTAAATCTTGTCCCTGAAATTTGACCAGCACTACAGTTAAATTCTTTCCTCACGGCGTTTATGTTTTGTGCAGCTACTGTAGTATTGCAGTCCTTGTGGTAGAGAGAAATGTCCAGTCTGACCATAGTCTTTGTTTCCTTAGGTGGCCATGAAACACATACCTAAAGAGCTGGCCGAGGATAAGATCGAGATTGTGAGTTCTCTATTTGCGGTTCAGCTCATTTTGTTGCCTGCATTCCGAGTGCTATGAAGAACAGTAGTCCATTTCCATAAGGGAGAAACGTAGTCCTTTTCTCTTTGCTCCCCTCAATGTGGTCTTTCTTCACCACAGCCTGGGAAAGGTGTTTTGCCTCTGGAAGTGGGCCTGATGATGAAGGTGAACTCGCCCCCTCGCTGCCCTAACATCCTGCGGCTTTTGGACTGGTTTGAGCTCCCTACAAGCTACGTTTTGATCCTGGAGCTGCTGGATCCCTGTCAGGATCTGGCTGAGTTCTGCGAGGCACAAGGCGGCTCCCTGGACGAAAAACTAGCTCGTAAGGTGACGAGGCAGCTGTTGAAGGCACTCTGTCACTGTGAAGGCCGAGGAGTTCTCCACCGTGACGTAAAGCCAGAAAACCTGCTGATTCAGACCCAGTCTCACAAAGTCAAACTGATTGACTTTGGCTGTGGAGATCTGGTGAAAGATTCCCCCTACATGTATTTTGCAGGTAAATAAAATCTGGCAGATGAATAACTGAGCCTGTACTGGCGTGTGAGTGGCTCCGTTTTGAGATGCGATTGCTGGTCCTTCAGCTCTGTCTAAGCCCTAAGCATCTATTTCCAGGGACGTATGAATATGCACCTCCTGAATGGTTTAAGGAAAAGGAGTATCAGGCAGGTCCAGCTACTGTCTGGTCTGTGGGGGTGACTCTGTTCCATCTAGTGTGTGGTTTTCTTCCATTCACCACTAGAGAAGAGATCATCCAGGGCCAGCTGCACTTCTCTAAACAGCTGTCTCTAGGTAAGGACGTTGGTACAAAGAGACGTTAAGGTGATATTTGTAAAGTCCATTACACACACACTAAATCAATGTAAGGGATGGGCTAAAGTGAAACTGCTGAATGTGGTATATGTGCTCTTTGTTGCAGAAATACTACATTCCCATATACTTGTTTGATTTTTGCTGTTTTTAATGACATTATTGTTTGTTTTCTCTTTGTAACAGAGTGCTACGAGCTGATTCGCTGGTGCCTGAGCTTAAACCCCGAGGATCGTCCGACCCTGGAGCAGATTAAACTCCACCCCTGGATTCAGTCCTGCAGACGCAAGCATAAATAAAACTGTGTCTATTTTAATAGAACATTTTATATATTTAGAATTGAAATATATTAATGGTGAGTCATAGTGTAATTTACTGGAACTGTGTTTGACCACACTAATGTAAGAGAGCAGGAGATTTGTTTTTGTGAAGTTTAAGGTGGAGGTGGAAGATCCAGGCTGAAGTAGGTGAAAGGCGTGCAGAACTCCAGAATGTCCCGCCGGTGCGTGTGGAGGAGGAAAATGAGAGAAGACTTAAGTGTGGTCTGCGTTGCAGAGGGGTGAGAACCCGTGTGAGGAGATGATGGAGCCTAGAGACACTGAGCAGAGGGAGAAGACCAAATTCATGGTCCACCCTGAGGACTGGACCACAGAAAACATGGTCTGGGTCTTCAGAGAGACAGGAAGCAGCGATCTCAATAGGGTAAGACTTATGACATTGATGGTACCTGGGGAGGTTCATAGTGAGCCTGGTGTTGATCCTATACCCAGACTTTACACAGATCTTAGAGCATGTGTTGGCTTTTAAGTCAGTTTAGATCAGAATCAATGTTAATTATAAATGGTTGAGCCAGTGCTGGTATTTAATTGGTTTCATTCTGAAATGTGATTGTATGTCTGTCTAATCTCTAACCAGGGACGTTGGAATGTGGACCCCACTGACTGATTTGTCTAAAAGCTGGATGTGACGGGTCCATCTACAGTCTGGTCCGTGGCGGTGATGCTGTACCATTCTATAAGAAACTCTCCAGGTAAGAGGTTGGTTGTAATTAATGGTAATATGACATTGATAAGGCTTCTTTTCTCTGATTTAAATAACATGTCTACTTGTTTTCTCCTTCTAACAGAATGCTACTAGCTGACTGTTGTCCGAGCAAGAAATTGGAAGACTGTCCATTGCTGGAGCAGACTCTGGATTCCCGCCCTATTGAAATTTAAATAAAAAAAAAAAAATCAAACTTAAAAAAAGAAGGATCTATTTTTTAGATACTTTTTATTGTTACCTGTTCTAACACAACCAACCAGGGACACTGAGGGGTGTGTGAGGTGTGTGTCCTGCTCCACTGTCCTCTTCCTCCACTGTCCTGCTGAGACTGAGAGAAGCAGTTAAGACAGCTAATAGTGTCACAAATGGAAAGTTATTAGTTGCTGTTGTAATTGTAATACAGTTGCAGTTGCTGTGTTTCTCATTAACCATAATTTGTCAAGAATATTACTGGAATTAACATTTGACTCGCTAAGGGCCAGACCAGGAAGCAGACAAACTGACCGTTTGCTAGCTGCCTTGAGATGTCCCTTATAAGTTCCCTCAAAAACAGACCGTGTCTGTCCTGTGCTTTTCCAATTTTAAAAGGAAAAAAATATAAGAAGCCATGTAGCAAAAACATTAACATTAAAATGAACCTGTCTAGAAGTAATAATGGCAAACACGATCTGAAACTGGGGCTTTCAAATATTAGATCTATTACTCACATTGTGTGAATTTGCAAATATTGCAAATGAAATAATTACAGATCATACCATTGATATACTTTGTTTAACAGAAACGTGGATTAGACCAGATGACTATGTAGAATTAAATGAGTAAACTGTTTCATGATATACATGTAGTTATGAACACACCCCATGCCTAAATGGTTGAGGAGGAGGTATTATATTATGGTATATCTATCATGATATGTTAGCTGTTTTTATGCAGTGTTAATTTTGGCAGGTGATTTTTGATTTAGTTGTAGATTTAGTCTTTTGACTAAAATATATATTCGTCTTTTGTCATATTTTAGTCATTTGATCATTATTAGTTTTAGTCTAGTTTTAGTCAATGAAAACTATACAAGTTTTAGTCAAGTTTTACTCAAATGAGGTTTGTGGTATTTTTCCCACTGATTTTGCACCCACATTGTTTTCAGTGCCTTTTATTTCCAGTTGTATTATAGCTAAAATGTGTCCACAAATCCGTTCTTTTTCTTCTTCCGAGAGAAGCCATGATTTGAGTTGCCAAGTTAACGTTAGTTAAAATGTTTAACGTTCGATTTCCTTTTACTGCATAGTAACGGTGCCTTCCAATTCGATGTTGGACTTGATGCGTACTGGTTGATGATTGGTGGGCTGTTCTCAGGTAGCTACTGCCAAAATTTTTCTTATTAACTCTTGGGAGATGTCTCGATATCCAAAGTCGCTGTAAATGCCTTATCCATCCCAGCTGCCCGATCTGTTCCGCACATGTACGTGCTTAGGCAATCGGAAACGCAACTTATTCCTGCACGAGTTGTACCACTCGTGTGAACATTATACTGTGTTTAAATTGAAACCAGAGCCCATCTACATAGAGCCTGTCCACTTGCTATTAATGCCATTGTACCGAAATTGGCTGCAATTCACCTAGAGGGCGCTCGCGAGAGAGTCCTCAATGAATGGGAGTGAATGGCGCTAAACAGCTAAAATAATCATCTACACCTGCTTCCAGACAAAAAAGCCCAAATCCTATTTTAGTTTTTGCAAATATAGTATCGATTATCAGTGTTGGGAACGTTACTTTTGAAATGTCATAGGTTACAGATCACTAGTTACCCTGTTAAAAATGTCATGTAATGAAAATGTAAAATTACATTACATTTGATTACTTTTTGATTACTTTTCTAACAAATGCTTTAAACTGGGCAAAACAGCTGAAAAGTCTTAAAAACATACATTTGTGGCTTAGAGCAATGCGCATTGTTTTGATTGGCGGAGGAGAGACGGTGCAAATTCAGAAACAACACTCAAAATTTGGATGCATTGCCAACGATCCGACACATTAAAGATACATACTGTATGAAGCAACTACTAATACGATGCAACATGATTCACCCCATTGTGATCCAGTGCGATTCAACATGATATGATTCAGTATAATGTGATTCAACACAGTACGATGCGACGCAAAAGAATATGATGCTTTGCAATTCAATATGGTACAGATAGTTTGATTTTATTTCATTGGTTCCTCATATGCAGACTCCTACTCGCGAGAGACTTGGCTGAGAGACTTGAGGAGAATTGGCCACTGACAGCAGTGGAGATGGAAGAGTGTGCTTGAGGAACAGTTTAGAGAGGAGGAATCAATCTAAATATAAAATTATTGGTCACAAATTTTTGGTCACATTTCTAAATAATAAAGGCATATGGCCTCTATTAATAATTACATATAAATAAATCAGATTTTACCGACGTAAAGATGTTAGAAGCGATGCATCCCAGATTAGCATTCTGCTAATATATGATGATTGGTTGGTTAAGGATTTATGACGGATTGTGACAGGACATCCATGATAGTTAAATAACTGCTTAAGAGACCCTGCATTCAATTCTGTTCAATAAAGTGCATGTGTATGTCATCTCTGTATAGACTTTAGATCCATTATATCTCTAAAATTTGTCTGTTGCAATCCCTCTGCTGACAGCGAAAAATAATGGACTACAAAGCAAGTCACTTAGCTAATGAATCACCAATTTTGCAAGGTGAACAGAAGCTAACCATAGCTAGCTTTACCGATCAGGGATCACAACAACCACGCAGTTAACTTAAGTAAACACACTGATTACCTAAGGATTTGTGTAACTGTTGTCATTATATTGTTTACAAATTTACATAATAGTTTACCTTTTTAAGACCAATTTCATAATGAAGAACTTATCTAAGTTGCATTTGTTATTTACTTTGTTTAGTACAAGTGATATTTTTACTCTACTTCTATTTTGAAAGCTCAGTTATGCGCAAATCCTGTTGGACTGCTCTCGCGCGGGTAAGATGCTAGAAACATCAGTAATCAACAAGTACGGACGTTGCAGCTTTGCAGGGAAGGTTACTGGTTCCAACAGATTTTACGAAGATGTAAATGGATATAAGGAAGATTCTAAGACTATGCCCTTTGTAGTATGCAGCCAACGAGGTATTTGTTTTGTTAGTCTATATTTTACTTTAAGGAAATGTTATTTTACATGCCATGCGTGCTATTATTTTATGTTAAACTAACGTGGTCTCTGTATGCTATATTGTATTTAGTTTTCACAGAAGATTTGGAGAAACCCCAAAATAAATCAGTTAAAGGGAAACCACTCGTATCTGCTTATGCTTCAGGGGAGTTATAATTTGATAGTCGCAAATAATTGCATAGAGTAAATCATGTTTTAGACGCTAATTTTGTCATTTATTCTTTTAAGATTTTTTTTTACCTCATACATTATCAAAGACAAATATGATCATACACCAACACAGTGCTTAAACGATATACATTAATTGACACACAACAGTTGACCTAATTACACCGTATACTGTATATCGTGTATACATCAGGACTACACTATATATAATGATCTATATATAATTATAGATTCAAGTATATTTTTGTATTATTCTTTAATGTGTGGAATCCGTTTATATATTTGTTTGGGACCTGTTTGATCTATATTGCACTTCTGAATGACATGTAAACCTCCTAGTAGCAGAGCCCTGTAGCTTTGTTTTGCTAGGAGAGTGGAGCCATAGGGCTCTTCTATTAGGGGGTTTACTACTTGCTCTGACTTAACTGACTCAAGAGTTTTCACTAAACCCGCTTTCTGGAATACCCCCCTGGTCATGAAAAGAGAAAAAAAACACCATGAGAGTGACTTCCGGGAACAGCAATCAGGTAAACTTGTGTTCTCTCCTCTCCAAGTTTGATGTCAGCAAATAACAGTAACGTTAAGTCATTAGTGAGAGTGAAATACAACTATTTATCACGTTTGATAAACGCCAACGGTATGGTGACCAGTCCCGGTTTGTCCGGGTTTGTCCCGGTTTCAAGCTGGGTGTCCTGGGCAGTGTTGTGAAAGTTACTGACTGTAAGTAATTAGTTACAGTTACTAGTTACTTCTGTCAAAAGTAATTGAATTATAAAAGTAATTAGTTACTAGGGAAAGTAACTTTTGCCTTACTTCTAAATGTTTGCTTCAATTCTCTTATTAATGCATACTAGGGATGAACGATTAATCGATTTCAAATCGATTAAAGGCTGCAATTTAGAGTAGGCCTATACGTTATGGAGCGAATCTGACCTACGGTTCCTCAGAATGCTGCAGAAAATTCCATTGAATTGAATGGGCCATCCCAACGTTCGGAACACCAATATTTTTTGATAATAACAGCTGAAAAAAATTAATGACCGCTACTACTGGCAACGGGTTTGTGCTTCTGATTCACATCTTTATATCATTCCGCAAATAGTCCGTTCACTTATCGTAAAGAAATAAACAACCTATCTGACTGCAACAAGTTGACGAGTCTGCAGGTAACCTAACACGTTGCTAAGCAACACTTGCAACTTAAAAGTTCTGTTTGCTAGAAGAACTATCTTTCTCAGCGGAAGCCATAAAATGGCAATAAATTAAAAATAATGTCCAGATTTCCAGGACAGCAAGCTCACATTGCCCAAACTGTTGGCTGTTGTGTAGGCTAACGCTGAATTGATTGATTCACTTACTCATTGTGCCACCCAAGGTCAGGTGACGTTAGATCGTAAACAGGAAATTGGGGGAATAGGCTGCATTTGTCTGCTGTAGTCTGCAGTTGTCCATAAATATTTTCACGCAAGACAAAAGTAATGAGTAATGAGCCCGTTAAAATTTCAGTAATTATAACTGCATTATTTAATTTTGAAAGGTAATCAGTTACATTATTCATTACCGGCAAAAGCAGTGGAAGTACAGTAACGCGTTTCTTTGTAACGTGCTACTTCCAACACTGGTCCCAGGTCCTGACAAATATCTGTAAAACACTAAAATGTCCTAGTTTTCAATGTTCACTACCAAATTGTCCCAGTTTTCACCACAATTAAAACAATAATAATAATACTATACTTGTTTTCAGCGTTTACATAGACGTTTATGTTCTGTTCTTTTCTGCAAAAGACTACAGAATAATAGAGGAAGGATTGAATGACTGCTCAAATATCAGCGCCATTCTGTAACACCATTAGGGTAGTCCTGAACACACAAACAATATGATTAAGTGAAGAGAACTTTATCTGTGCCTAAGTCAGGGACAGACTCTTTACTAGATAAAAATGACAGTTTTGGAGGCGGAAAGGAGATGGTGGCAAAATAAGGATGGCGAGACACACACTCATTACCTTGGGAAGCACACACAGAATGAGCTGAAACAGATTGTGAGTGATAAGATTCTGGAAGAAATAGTGACTGAACTAAGAGACTCAAAGTACTTCTCCATTATCTTGGACTGTACACCTGACAATAGTCACTAGGAGCAAATGTCCATTATTCTGAGAGGTGAGGCTTTAAAGGGAAAGCCAGAGATCAAGGAGCATTTTCCTAGCTTTGTGAATGCTGCGGATACAACAGGCTTGAATCTGTCCACTGTCATCTTAAGCTGAATGAGCTGAGGATTCCATTTGAAGATTGCAGAGGGCAAGTGTATGATAATGGGGCCAACATGAAGGGCAAGCACAAAGGAGTACAAGCCAGACTTCTAAAAAAAAAAAAATCGCAGAGCCGTGTTTGCCCCACGTGGAGCACATACTCTAAACCTTGTCATTGTAGATGGTGCCAAATCTTCAAAAGATGCAGTTGGGTTTGTTGGGCATGTGCAAAAGTTCTTCACCTTTTTTTCAGCCAGCACACAAAGATGGAGTGTTTCGAAGAAACATGTGAACATAACTGCGAACATAACTTCTTGATTTGCTGTGTTGTATGGTGTGAGTTACTGACAATGACAAACAAGGCGAACAAGCTGCTCTAATCCGCCACAATGTAGCTGGACATAGCAGTGAATTTAATCTCAAATGCAAAGGCCTCTCTCATTACATATTGGGAAACTGGATTCTCTGAGGCCCAGACAAAAGCCAAAAGCATTTGTGAAGAAATGAATGTGGAGGCTGTTCTGAAAGAGAAGAGACTGAGAAACAGCAAGGGGCATTTTCGCTATGAGGCTCTTGATGAACCAGTGACTGATGCACTGAAAAACCTTGAAGTCAACTACTTCAACGTTGTGGTCGACTCTGCTGTGAAATCCATGGATGAGAGATTTGAAACACTCAACCAGGTGAAAACCAAATATGGAGTGATGCTGAACTTCAGCACTGCCTCTCGGATGTCCAGTGAATCTTTAAAGGCTCAGGGCATGGAAGTTGAAAGAACTCTAACTTTCAGAGATGACTTTGACATCACTTGAATGCATCTGGCATGGACATCGGTTTGTTTTGTAAAGTGCTGGGGACAACGACAGGTTCGACGTGTTCACACCTTTTTTCAGTGGTGGGGACAAAATGGGCCACGACAAAAAGTGGTGGGGACATGTCCCCAGCATAAATGACGCCTATGGGATCTGGCACACGAGATTCAGAATTTATCTGATCTGCCATCAGGTAAGATGACAGCCTTTGAGCTGCTTTCCTGTCTCTGTGAGAAAAACCTGGAGGAACTCTATCCTAACCTTTGGATAGCCTTAAGAATTGCACTCACCCTACCAGTAAAAGTAGCATTGGCAAAGAGGAGCTTTTCAAAATTAAAGCTCATCAAAAGCTACCTGAGGTCTTCCATGTCACAGGAACATTTGAATCGTCTGGCCACCATGAGCATAAATCATGACGTGGAGAAACACATGATTTTGCCTCAAGAAAGTGCAGAAGAGGAATATTCTAATGGTAAGATTTTAATGCAAACTTTCAAATGTTTACACACTTATTAACATTTAAGATTGTATGGCAGAAATGCACTTGTGTAAATGACTGCTCAACTAACTATGTGACATACTTTCTCAATTTCTTCCAGACAGTCCAAATAGACTGGTGCCCATGCTGTTGCTGAAGATGCCCAGGCTGTAGAGGGAAGCAAAGTTAATCACAGAGCAGAGGCTTTAGTTTACTATTCTGAGAAACATAGCTGTAGCCATAGCCTTTAGGCTTATGTCTACATTGTATAGCCAAAGCCAATTGTATAATATTGTGAAAACTAGACTAATTACCAGGCAGCAGGGCCAAAGCTCAGTGTTATATTTTATTATTTTCTACGTTTTATATTCTCTACAATTTCTTATTTATGTTAATGTTAATATTTACTTATCTTATGATTCTTTAGAAAATATTCTGTTTAATAAATATTGTTTGTTTCTACCTCATTCTGTTCTGTATAGGTCTACTTATTCTTAGACAGACAGATGGAGCAAACTGTTTTAAAAGAGGGAGGATTGTAGTGGGAGCACTTGGGTGTGACTCAGGTGTGACTGTGTGGCAATGGCAAATGGTTTACATGGCTCATGGGTCAGGTAGGAGGGCCCCTTCACAGAATTTTGCTTAGGGCCCCAAGGAGGTCAGGACTGGCGCTGGCACTTCCGAATGACATATTAAAAGTAAGAGTTTTTGATTTTGAGTTCAGTGTTAAACTGGCATGGGACTGAATAAGACGATAACTTGTTTGTGTCTCTTCGTGTATCCACAGATCCACAGTGATATCTAGCCTGTGAATCACTTGCTGCCAGTTCAGATACACCCTTGGTCTGGAGCCAGTGACACTTATACCTCATAACACGAGGTTACTCATAACATGGCTGGGACAGCAGTAATTTGCCTTTTAAACCAAAAAAGTGACAGCCCTAAAACGTAGGCTACATAACATAAACAGACTCGTCATACTCCTATTGCTTAAAATTGTCATGTACTGGAATAGGAGCTAATTTAGCAATCCATATCACAATAGCCTGAAGACGTGGCTTTAACATAAGCCAGCTAACAGCAGAGGCACAGTTTGCTGTTAGATACCATAGCAACCTAATGCAGCCTAATCAGTTGTTTCAATAAGTGGCCCATTTGGGCTAGCATAACATGCTAATTGTTCCTTGCAGTAAATTGGCTTTAATGATCATCCAGTCTGAATTGATGGTAATTAAACAACCATATGTATTGTGTTTATTTGAGACAGCAGTGTTTTGTATTGAAATGTGTTGAGATTAGATCCACGAGTGTTGTGGGTCATGACATTAGGCTACATGGTAATAGAGCTCCGGTAGTTGAGGTCACGCCATCTGGCATTCATCAAAACACCGCCATGTTGGCAGGAAAAGCGTGAGCAAAATTTAATGGTGCCAGTGTAGATTTCAAGCTGTTAAGAGTTCACGGCGCACTTTAATTTCAAGGACATTGAACGCTATATTGTAAAACTGGAGTCTACCAGCTAAAATTGCTTTGTCGTCACTGGAAGGGTAAGTGTCACTTCATCTTAGTTAACGTTAAGGTGCTTACGCATATTTTAGTGTTTTGCTATTCATTTGCAGAGAAATGCAGAGAAAGATTTTAGAACAAGGTGGAAGAGCATGAGGGACAGATACAGACAGGAGAAGAGGTCAGAGAATGACATTAAAAAAAAGTGGTGCTGAAGGAGGCAACAGGAAACGGTGGAGGTTCATGTCCGTTTTGAGTTTCCTTGAGCCATTTATGAAAGACAGGGAAACAAATGAAAACATGAGGGAGGAAGATTATGTTACACTGCATTTGATGGCCGTTCCATCACCAGCATCTAACCCCTCTCATGAGGAGACTTTGCTCACCCAGTCTCAATCATCCCGGCCAGCTTCACAGCTGAGCGGTCCATGTCTCCAACCTATGTCTTCTTTCAGTTCCCCACAAGCAGCCCAACCCCAAGCAATTCAGCCTCCACCACTGAATGATAAATGTAACTCCCAGCCCCCTATGACCCACTCTCAAGGCTCTACAGTCACCCAGTCAACAGCAACAAATCAGCCTGCAATTACTCCAATTTCCCACCTGCATTCTCAACCCCAAGGCTCAATGGCCAGAAAAGCAGCTAAAAGAAAACATGACAGCTTTGAAGAAAACATCATGTCTGCTCTTAAAACAGAACATGATGCAGAGGAATTATTTCACCTGAGCCTTGCCCCTATGCTGAGGAGTCTGGCACCTCAGAGAAGGATGGAGGTCAAAATAGAATTTTTAAGTTTATTCCAGAGAGCCCAGTCTGCTGCTACTGTTTGAGCTCACCTACATACTTACCTAGTTAAATGTTCAGTAATCTGTTGAGTTTAGGTTAGCTCCATACAAATTCTAAACCCCACTGTTAATGTATATTGTGTAAAAATACTTCAAATAACTGGCATAATCAGAAATTTACATGCATAAGTTCTCTTAGTACACATACATTTACATATATTCTCTTGCTTGGCCTTTTGTTCAGAACCAAAAAGTATTATAAGTGTACACATGTTTATTTTTTATGTTTTTATAAATGCAATGTTCAGGTTATTCATCACTGAAATTCTCACTGATAAATATTCTGATGAGGTGCTCATATACTGCACTTATTCTGAATGAATGTGTATGTCTGCGCTTGTCTTGTTAACAAATAAAGAGATGCAGAATACTTTTCTTTATACTTATTTTTATTTAGATAGACAGTGAGATATTTACACATTCAACACGCATTCTGCTACACATGCCTACTTTTACTTGAGGCTTGTTGTTGCTATCATTCATGCCAAGCTGTGTTGCCACAGAACTTCACCAGCAGCAGAGAAGTAGCTGCAATATGTCTCCCTCATAGCAAGTGCCACTGAAGAATAATTGTTAGCTCCTGCCCTGGGGAAGCTCTGGAGGGCAACAACTGGAGGTCAGCCTCTGGAAGAGGGCAGTGGGTTGGTTGATCTGCCTTTTCCCATCGAATGTAGTTGTGGAGGATCACTGTAGCCTTCACCAATTTATCTATATTTTCAGGGCACACAGCAGTCACACGGCGGTACATCCTCCACTAAGCTGCAAGGATACTGAAAGCGTTCGCTACTATCTGCCTGGCTCGAGACAAGCAGCAGTTGAACACTTGCTGTGGCGCTGTGAGCTGATGTCTTGGAAATGGACGTAGGAGGTCTTTCTGCAATGGCAACGCCTCATCGCCCACAAAAACATGTGGGACTGGCCCAAGATGCTCAGCATTGGGAAGACGACTATCTTTAGGGAGATCCAGACAGCCTGCCTGAAGATTCTTTCCAAAAGGAGAGACGGCGAGTGTGCCTCCGTCACTGTTTCTCCCGTAGGCACCTATATCCACCACCCTGAACCGGTATCTTGCATCGACAACAGCAAGCAGGACGATGGAGAAGGTGCCTTTGTAGTTCAAAAACAGGGACCCAGATGACGCAGGAGCCTGGATTACAACATGCTTGCCGTCAATTGCACCTACGCAGTTGGGGAAGTTTCACCTCTGCTGGAAATCGACGGCAATCTCCCTCCACTCACTCTTTTTAGGGACAGGCATATACTCTTCCACCAAACAATCCCAAATTACCTGGGCAACACTGGGCACTATACTTGCCACTGTGGAGACTCCCACGCGATAGCTGGAGGCAATGGTAGTGTAGGAGTCTCCAGTGGCGAGGTACCTGTAAATAATGAATAAATAATTACTAAATGAGCTGAAACTTTTTTCACCGATACTACAGGGTTAATCATAGCTGATTAAAATGTATACTTTCAGAGTTGCAGAAGTAAACTTAATGCAACTTGAACCATTCTGCCCTGACTTTACCTAACAACAACTATCATGTGACCATTACTATGGTATCATCTATGTGTAATATTCTATTTTAACCATGGGTGTGTTAAAACGTATTCATATTCAGTTAAGTAATTTGTTTAAATGATAATTAAAATGATAAATTAAATGAACCTCTATAAGTCAGTTAACTGTGATTACACTGCCCCTTTCTTACGCTAACGTTGACTAAGATGAAGTGACACCCTTCCAGTGACGACAAAGCAATTTTTACCCAGTAGAATCTAGAGCTGAATATTCATCATGATTTAGTCCCTTTGTACCCTTCCATGCTTTTGTAGTCTTTCAAAGAATCTCCAGATTGGGATGAGGGAAAGTTGATCAAGTAAATGTAGATGTCTGGATACTGCAGGTCTGGAACATTGTTCACTCCGGCTTTTCACAATACTTGTGAAAAGCACCCAGGGGGCATTATAAGGGTCAGTAATGTGTAACCTATCAAGTTTTGCAATATGGCGCTCAATGTCCTTGGAATTAAAGTGCGCTGTTAACACTGGCGCATTTTTGCTAACGCTTTTCCTGCCGACATGGTAGTTTACAAAAAACGAGTCACGTGACGTCTGGAGCTCTATAACGACAGCTAAAAGGATTCAGGCTTATCATCAGAATCATTTTTATGTGAACCAAGTAATCTGCCAAAAGTAGTATTATGAAGAGGTGGGCTTTTTTAGATTAATCGTAATATTTCCTTTGTACACACACAGGCATAAATGCATAGGTTTGATGCATAGTGAGATGCATTGGCGGAGCAAACTCGACGACTTGAAGCAGAATTCCCTGTGCCACATCCGGTAATTCCATGTTGGGACAGTTTGTCGACCTTTATCCCTGACAATCACCAAATTAACACAACACCATAATTAACTGAGGTAACAAAATAAGATGTCTGCTTCCTCTAAAGGACCATTCGGACCTTGTTTGTTACTAAGCATGCGAAATGCCCCCCAAGTCCCAAAATGGTTGAGTTCACAACACCGTGACTTGAAGCTGAGTTTGTCTATGTCTCGTCCAATATTTTTATATCAGGATGGCTCGTCAACCATTATCCTTGGCCTAATCACGAAATTAACGCAACACCACAATTAAAAGAGTTAGTTTTTGCTAAGCATGCAAAATTCTTCCCGACACTGGTGAATTAGCAACATAGCTAATGTGCTCAAAACACATTAACAAACATGGCGGTGACCCTTGTCCAAATGTGTCTCAAGGGTTATGTCAAGACGAAGGCACCTCTAGGGCCAACTCACACACTATCCTGTCACTCAGACTAGTGAAACAAAAAATCTGTTCATAGGTACCCAAATTCATCCTTTCCCCAAGGCTACACTGTTGAACATATCAACAATGCAAGATATCAAAAATCCCTGTGCAATTTCAAATCTGCAACTTCTTGACATCATAGCAAATCTGACATGAACCCGATGAACCGTCAAGAAGGAGAAAGTCAAAATGTAACCTGTCAAACCACACAAAATCTAAAATAACTCACTTCCTGTTGGGCATGGCTAATAAAATGGAATTGCATTACATTGACTCACACAACTACAAAATTTTGTTTGTGTAGGTGAAACTACATGCTGGGCGCTATGGAGTCCCTGGGCCACACACATGGCCAAGCTTCTGTCCCTGAGTAACTGTCACAAGCACTGATGTGTGTACCAAATTTAATAACTTTTCGCCCAAGAGAACCACCTTATAAACGACAAAGTCTTAAAAAAAAAGAAGAGCCTTACAAAAACAATAGGGCCCTGCACCACCGATGGACACCGGAGGCACAGCAGCTACGTTGCTCGGGCCCTAATAATACATTGTTAGCTACATATCAGATATTTGTTCCCTATTAATGGATTACTGTGTTCATCATTTCTACACGGGCTGCTGATAAGATGTGTGAATATATGTTGTGAGTACTATACAGATTTTGTTATTAAATCCTGTTCTCAATTCCTACATGTAGAGATCGTTTGGCAAACAACTAAGTTTCGCTTGCAGCCTCTCCTGTGTCGTCAGAAAATCGAGACATGGATGGCGTCTTCGGCCCAGCAAACATTTTTAACACTCTTTCCAGTCGATGAGAACAACCCGTCGGTGAAAGCACACTAGAGAGCTCCTCGTATTAAAAATGTCTTAGCGGTTGAGTATTAAGATGGTTTGACATGAGACGTTTGAATGGCTAACGGAGAGCCGTTATTCCTGCCCTGTGTACTGTTCATTTGAAGGGATCGAAAATGGGCAAAAACTGGATCAGACGATTTCTGTAAACATATTTGTAATCGCGGAAGAAGCTAATTAAAATCCTGGAACTGTACATGATTTTTTAGACCCAATCAGTTTTTCTATATGAACTCATATGTCTGATAAGCACAGATCCGCGAAAACATTTGTTCTATGGCAAATGAACGGTTTGAGAAGAGATCAGATCTATTATACAATCTGAAAACATATCTCACAAATAAATTACGATCTACAATAGGAGCAAAAGCAATAGTTGGTCATATTTCTCTCGGTCATGCATTAGTTTGGTCATAGCTTCACAACTAACGGTCACTCGGACGGAATGGAACGTTATGATGGAACAACGGCTCGCGTCACAAAAAACTACATGAAACCACATCTGTGCAGAGAGCATACATTTGATCGATAGCGCGAAAACGGAATATTATACTTTCGACAAACATTAACAAGCATGCCTTGCTGCAGGTGCTTTACGTGTTGTTTCCCAAAGGTAAGGTGCTTTTTATAGTTTAAAGTATACTATGTCATGTTTATTAATTAATCATTCTTCTAATAATTCATCTTGATTTATTAAGATTAAAACATTCATTTACCGATATTTCCAATATCCGCTCATGGTCTCTCACGACCTTCAGTGACTTTTGTTCATGAATGACTTAAAATATAAAAGCTTATTGTGTTAATGTTCTATTATAGTTTTTTCAGAATGTATTTAGACATTTCAGATTCACATTTCGTTTGGACTGAAAAGACCATTCTCAAATCTGTCCACTTTCATTTCCAGGCAAATAAAGCCACTTCTAAGACAACCAAAAACAGGTAAACAGCTTATGAACATATTGTGTAACGCTGATCCAGCAGAGATCATCATGCAGAATATCTCTCTTTAATCAGCCCTATGGATCTGTATTGATGCTGTGTAACAAACAGATGTCTTACTCATGACTATGAGGAAACTGTGTCAGAGCCATAGGGAAATAGTACTGTCATACAGGTGATTAGAGATGTACTGTATAAGAGCTGAGACAATAGACCTATATAACATGTGAAACAGAGCCATACACTGGTCTAAGGTTAGCTGTTGTGGTCTATGGTGTGTAGATCAGAGCTTTTGTAATGAGAACAAGTGTGATGAAAAGTGAAAGTGTTTGTGGACAATAGTGGAGGTTTACACTGTATGTACCTGAGGCGTGTGCTGGTCTGTTCTCCTCTAGGAGTCGTCAAACTCAAAAGCAATGGAGGGAAAGTAGGGTTGACCCTGAGTCTGTTGAAGTGGACCCTGTTGAGCCAGAAACACTTCACATGTAAGTGTCTGTGTTAGTGTGTGTGACGGTGATGGCTGAGTGTTTGAGTTAACACATCATGGATCCATATAAAGCTTCATCTAGATGATGTCATGCATACTGGTTGTGGCCTAAATTAGAGTTTGTGTCTATTGCCTGTGTACGCCAGTAGGGTGAGAACACTTGATTGGTGTGTGTATACGTGTGTGTGTGTGTGTGTGAGTGAGAGTTCTTAGTGGGTGACTGATATTTTTTTCCTTTCAGTGCCTCTCAAGAACAAGAACAGACACCTGAGTCATGTGACTCGAGTGTGACAGAGGAACATCCAGTGGTGGGAACCTTGCAAACCTATCAGCCAATGGAGAGCGCCGTAACTCCAGAGATCACGACTGTGTCTGCCATGGTGACTGTGGAGACTGCACAAACTTCACAGATTCCAGAGGTCATATGTATAGAGGACATAGAGTTTGAGGTAGAGGACAGAGAGGAGGTCATCACCAAGACAACCTCTGTGACCTCACTGATTGAAGAGGTCAGTTCAGTTGCCATGGAGAAGCCTGTAGACGACAGCAAAACAGAGGCAGAGAAGACCCAGGAGGTTGTTATGGCTGCGACACCTGTGATCTCAGAGGTCGAAGAGGTCAACACGACGGCCTCTGAGAAGCCGGTGGACATCACTGAAACAGAGGCGGTGATGACTCCGACAAGTGTCACCATGGCGACCCCAAGTGTCCTGACTCCAGCAGCTCCAGTGTGTCATGGGGTCAAAGACCTTTGTGTTTCTGTTTCCAAGAGCAGGTGAGTTAAACACAGTGACAGCAGCACAGGTCTCCTCCTGTACAAACCCTATGGCAGACATACAGTGGTTACACTATCGTCTATAACATATTTCTCTCCATCTCTGACTTTGTCTTAGATCAGCTACGGACTCCCGGATAGACCAGGATGTGAAAACTTTGGTCCCCCTGGTGAGAGAGGCAGTGGAGACAGAGGAGAGAGCCAGGACAGAGGGGATGAGACCACGCAGTCCTCCAGTGTCCCTCCTCAGTGACACAGAGCTGCTGAACAGAGGGTACACAAGAATGACATATTTATAAAAATGATTTGTTTTTATGTATCTGTGGGTGTGTGGTGCCAGTACTCTACCAGCCATATAAGAGGATGTGGTGTTTCCAGTAGAGATTATATTGTGTTTATATTTATTTCTAGTTTACCTAACCTGGGGAATAGTTGTTATATCAGTGCAACTCTCCAGTGCCTGTTCAGTCTAGAGGCCTTCTGCATTCAGCTGGTCACTCAACACAACAACTGGATGCCCAAAACCTCGGGCCAGCTCACAAGGTACTACCTCTGTGTGTGTGTGTGTGTGTGTGTAGGATACAGATGAAAATGAAAGACAATTCTATAAGTAAAATACAAACCATGTTCTTTGAGGTTAATTTATCATGCCTGCTGTTTTCTCTTTTTCAGGCATTTTGTAGAACTGTGGTCCCAGCGACACAGTTCAGACTGGGGTCTAAAGGCTGCCCTGCTGTTGGAGCTGATACAGACAGCATCAGTTTCCAATCCTGATTTTACTGAGGACACGCAGAATGTAAGAACACACACACACACACACACACACACGCACATGTCATATTAAACAGCACAAATTCAGTCAGTGGCTGTCATTCATTTTGATTTATGAATGTGTGGTTTTGGTCTTCAGGATGCGCATGAGTTCTTGACCCACTGTCTGTCACTGATGTCAGATGTAAACCGCCTTTGTGTGAGGACAGGACCCATGGAGTCTACATGCGCAGTAAAAACACATCTAAGTTTCCAGCTGCACCACGTTAAAACATGTGGCAGGTAAAACACACATACACACACACACACACGGGCTCCTGAGTGATGTCCCCTGTCAAGGCACTGTCTAGGAGTGCAGTGGTGCGTCCTACATCTGGGATGTGACTTTGGAATTCCAGCTGGGCCACATTTGCCGTCTGTGGCCCGGATTTCCGGGGAAGGCGTCTGGCCGCTTTCCCTATGGGTGGGTGAGTTGGTCAGGGTGAGTCTCTCTCTCTCATCCTGCGCTGGTCCCTGATCCCCAGTCCACTGTGGACGTGTGAGCAGAGTCAGGTGACTGGTGTCAAGCCACTGCCGTGTGAAGGGGAGACTAATGGTATCATGGGTAGTCAGGCTTTCCAACCTGAAGGAATCAAAATGGGACAAAAATGCACACAACACTTGTTAGGATCGAACCAGCTTAAAGATAACAGATGTGACCCAAGACTGATACCAAACTTAATGTTTCTCCAGAACATCTGAGAAAAAGCATTTTTATAGATTTACACCAGCTAAATATCTAAATGTAAATGTACTTTAACTGCTGGTAAGAAAGTTCATTATTTGTCAAAAGAGGTTAGAGAAACAAGCTGCCTGTGGGTGTGTTAGTAACCGTGTGGATGTTTCTGTGTGTGTGTGTGTGTTAGCTGTGGAGCTCAGACGTTGAGAGAGGAAGAATATAATCATCTCTCTCTGAGTGTGGTCCCCAATTGTTCAGTAAAGGACAGCCTGAAGCTCTACTTTAGTGTCAGTATCTCTCTCTCTTTTACACAGTCCATATTGCTCTTACACATAACCACTCACTCTTCTGTTCACACTTAGAATAACCCTTCAGTTCAGTTTAACTGCTGCATATTTATCAGTGAACCACACTGACTCGTAGTGTGAGGAATAACCTCAGGTCAATGTGTGTGTGTGTGTGTGTGTCTGTGTGTGTGATGCAGGAGTCGGAGGAGGTGGAGTGCAGGTGTCAGAACTGTGAAGGTAACTCTGCCAGTTTGAGCTGGGCCTTCCACACACTACCCAGGTGAGTCACAACACAATCGGCTTGTGACAGAAACTAAAATAAGAAAACTGTCTCCCTCCGAACTGGTTTGACTCAAAAAGGGGAGTGTACGACATTTCGGAACATCAGAGAAATATAAACGTATAAATCAGTCACAGACAGAACATTAAAAACATGGCAAGCAGAAATTTTAATGTCTTAATTCACATGAATGTGTCTTTGCTCTGGACTAATGATAGCTTTTAGTCATAGATGAAAAGAGCTCTACTCTAACCAAAGAATAAGAGCTACATACACAGGTATGAAACACTGATGAGATGTGGGCTGAGTCAAAGAGAAGGTGTGTAATGTATTTAATCCGTAAAGGTGCTGCGTCTCTCCTGGTTCATGTGTTTAGAGTGTTAGTGGTTCACCTGAAGAGGTTTAAGATGACTCCACTGTTCACTCTGAAGAAACTGCAGGATCGGGTCATCATCCCCACAGAGCTGCAGCTCACAGCAACTGAACAGAGGTGACACACACACACACACACAGTGAAAATGTGTGTCATCAGATCTGATATATTGTTAATAACCAGTCCACACAGTCATGAAGTCATTTTTCTGTCTTGTGTGACACTCAACCTGATTAGTGTATTTTTGTAGCTGTGCTGATGGGAGTCCTGCAGTTAGGACGGTGTCAGAGGAACACACTCCACCCTCCACTGGCAACACTCAGCACACTCCAGAGCACCCAACAGGTGTATATACCCACAACCAGAGTCAAATTCACCTTTTAACACCTTCTGTTTTTCTGGCCTTACTCTTGTCATGTGAGCCCTACAGTAACCTGACAGTGCTGGGCCATGTAGACTGGACCAGATCAGTTTACAGG
Organism: Chanos chanos; assembly: GCF_902362185.1. NCBI lineage: Eukaryota > Metazoa > Chordata > Actinopteri > Gonorynchiformes > Chanidae > Chanos > Chanos chanos. The sequence goes on along the minus strand of NC_044499.1, from coordinate 23,897,531 downwards.
CTTTATGACTACATAACAACATGCATTATCCAGCTGTGTTAAATGACCTGTGGCTGCTCAATTTATTCCCTTTAATAAGAGACAAGACTTAGTCACTATGATGAAATAACCACTATATGTTATACCCAAAAATAACAGACACACACATTACAGGTAAAAGGCCAGATACGGATTATTACAGACAGTGTGTTAGCAGCGCATTCATGTGATCAGAGTAGGTAGTTGAGAGACCCAAAAAGATACAGACAGTATGTGCTGAAGTCAGAGCAGCAGAACTCATCTGTCCTGTTTTGTGACTTTCTTCTTAATCTAGCTTTCAACACAGCAGAGGAGTCAAAGAGAGAGAGAAATGAACTGGTGAGGGACTAGAAGAGAATGAGAGTGAGAGAAACAAAGAAAAAAAGAAAGAAAAATTGTAGGGAGAGGAGAGTATGAGGAAAAGTGGTAAAAGGAATAATAATAGGAAACAGTTTATTATTTGTAATCTTGTGTGTGTGTGTGTGTGTGTGTTTTACATATACTGTATGTTAAATCTGTGTATAATGTGTCTTTAACAGGGTGAGATGAGGGCAAGTTATCGTCTGGTCAGTGTACTGAGTCACATTGGCCGCAGTGCCAACGCTGGTGAGATTATAGACATGCACGTCACTGTAATAAACAAACCCCCACTTATCACAACCAAGACAAAATGAACAAACCAAAAAACACAATAACTACATTAAAAAAACACCTTCACACACACATACACACACACACTGTTCATCAAGAAACAATTGTGACTTCATGTAACTCTTTGACACCCCTCAGGACACTACATCAGCGACTGCTCCAGCCAGAAAGACTCACGCTGGCTGACGCTGAATGACTCGCGTGTCACCATGGCGACAGAGGAAAAGATCCTCAGAAAGAGAGAGAAGACAGCATACGTCTTATTTTACCAACAAAAGGTATGACATGCAGAAACACCAATGATGATTTAAGATGAGAAAATCAGACGAGGTTATGACAGTTTTTAGACCCTGGTGTTTGATGTGCATATTGAATCCTAAGCGTGTCCCTCTCTTCCGTTTGCAGTGATTTCTCTGAGAAATCCATCCAGTGCTGTCTCAGGCCCCTGTGACGCTCCTGCGCTCATATTTCTGCCTCTTCACATTCCCCCAGTCTGACTGCCTAGTGCCAACCTGAAGAGACTGACTCCTCCTCTGTTGTGTTAATACATTTTCAGTCTATTCTAGTTCATGCTTTAGAGGGTAATGGTATTTCAAAACCTAATACATGAATTCAGCTTTAAATCTCACCTTCTCTGACTTCACCCAGTCACAGGGAGATGAGATGGGAGGTGTCCCAGGGTCTTACATAGAGCAGAAGGAGCAAAAAGCCAGTGTCCTCACAATCAGACAAAAGGGAAAATCCTAAAGCGTGGACTGAAAAAACGTAATAATAATAATACAGAATTTCAGTACAGGAAACGGATTGGTTGAAGTAAATCAGCTGATTAATTGATAACTGTTGTTTGTGGCCTTTGTTCTTTTTGCCATAAAACTGAAATTAACATCGCTAACATGCTCAAAACACATTAACAAACATGGCGGCGACCCTTGTCCAAATGTGTCTCAAGGGATACATCAGGACGTAGGCACCCCTAGACCAACTCACACGCTATTTGTTATGCTCTTAGTTCCTACATGTAGAGAACGTTTGGCAAACAACTAAGTTTCGCTTGCAGCCTCTCCTGTTTCGTCAGAAAATCGAGACATGGATGGTGTCTTCGGCCAGCAAACATTTTTCACACTCTTTCCAGTCGATGAGAACAACCCGTCGGTGAAAGCACACTAGAGAGCTCCTCGTATTAAAAATGTCTTAGCGGTTGTGTAACTCGGAGTATTAAGATGGTTTGACATGAGACGTTTGAATGGCTAACGGAGAACCGTTATTCCTGTCTCAGACTAGTGAAACCAAAAATCTGTTCATAGGTACCCAAATTCATCCTTTCCTACTGTTGAGCATATCAAGAATCCCTTAACAATTTAAAATCAAGACATTCGTGACTTCATGTACACCAAATCTTAAACGAATCCGATGAATCGTCTAGGAGCACTATAGTCGAGATGTGTGAAAAGGCCACTCTTTGTGTTGCTAGATGGTGGCGCTATACCAGGGTGTCACTCTGGGCATGTGGATGTTATCATAACCATAACCAAAAACCTGGGAAGTTTGAGCTGCATCAAATATTGCAGGCAGAATTTATGACACACTCCTGTTTGTGTGCTGAGACATATAAATTCATCGTTTCGCCATTTCAACACCATGCAAGATATCAAAAATCCCTGCGCAATTTAAAATCTGCAACTTCTTGACATCATAGCAAATCTGACATGAATCCGATGAACCGTCACGAAGGAGAGTCAAAATGTAACACGTGTCAAACCACACAAAATTCAAAATAACTCACTTCCTGTTGGGCATGGTTAATAAAATGGAATTGCATTACATTGACCCACACGACTACAAAATTTTGTTCGTGTAGGTGAAACTATATGCTCGGCACAAGACTCAGTGTCATATGGGGGCGCTGTATACACTGTTAGCTAAGTACCAGATATTTGTTTACGATTGCAGCCAACTGATTTTCCCTATTAATGGATTACTGTGTTCATCATTTCTACACGGGCTGCTGATAAGATTTGTGAATATATGTTGTGCGAACTATACAGATTTTGTTATTAAATCCAGTTCTCAATTCCTACATGTAGAGAACGTTTGGCAAACAACTAAGTTTCGCTTGCAGCCTCTCCTGTTTCGTCAGAAAATCGAGACATGGATGGCGTCTTCGGCTCCGCAAACATTTGTTGTATGGCAAATGAACGGTTTGAGAAGAGATCAGATCTATTATACAATCTGAAAACATATCTCACAAATAAATTACGATCTACAATAGGAGCAAAAGCAATAGTTGGTCATATTTCTCTCTGTCATGCATTAGTTTGGTCATAGCTTCACAACTAACGGTCACTCGGACGGAATGGAACGTTATGATGGAACAACGGTTCGCGTCACAAAAAACTACATGAAACCACATCTGTGCAGAGAGCATACATTTGATCGATAGCGCGAAAACGGAATATTATACTTTCGACAAACATTAACAAGCATGCCTTGCTGCAGGTGCTTTACGTGTTGTTTCCCAAAGGTAAGGTGCTTATAGTTTAAAGTATACTATGTCATGTTTATTAATTAATCATTCTTCTAATAATTCATCTTAATTTATTAAGATTAAAATATTAATTTACCGATATTTCCAATATCCGTTCACGGTCTCTCACGACCTTCAGTGACTTTTGTTCATAAATTACGTAGAATATAAAAACTTTTTGTGTGAATGTTCTATTATAGTTTTTTCTTTCATGCAGAAAATAACAGAATGTATTTAGACATTTCAGATTTACTTTATTTGGACTGAAAAGACCATTCTCAAATCCGTCCACTTTCATTTCCAGGCAAATAAAGCCACTTCTAAGACAACCAAAAACAGGTAACCAGCTTGTGAACATATTGTGTGACACTGATCCAGCAGAGATCATCATGCAGAATATCTCTCTTTAATCAGCCCTATGGATCTGTATTGATGCTGTGTAACAAACAGATGTCTTACTCATGACTATGAGGAAACTGTGTCAGAGCCATAGAGAAATAGTACTGTCATACAGGTGATTAGAGATGTACTGTATAAGAGCTGAGACAATAGACCTATATAACATGTGAAACAGAGCCATACATTGGTCTAAGGTTATCTGTTGTGGTCTATGGTGTGTAGATCAGAGCTTTTGTAATGAGAACAAGTGTGATGAGAAGTGAAAGCGTTTGTGGACAGTTGTGGAGGTTTACACTGTATGTACCTGAGGCGTGTGCTGGTCTGTTCTCCTCTAGGAGTCGTCAAACTCAAAAGCAATGGAGGGAAAGTAGGGTTGACCCTGAGTCTGTTGAAGTGGACCCTGTTGAGCCAGAAACACTTCACATGTAAGTGTCTGTGTTAGTGTGTGTGATGGTGATGGCTGTGTTTGAGTTAACACATCATGGATCCATATAAAGCTTCATCTAGATGATGTCATGCATACTGGTTGTGGCCTAAATTAGAGTTTGTGTCTATTGCCTGTGTACGCCAGTAGGTGAGTAACACTTGATTGGTGTGTGTATACGTGTGTGTGTGTGTGTGAGTGAGAGTTCTTAGTGGGTGACTGATATTTTTTCCTTTCAGTGCCTCTCAAGCACAAGAACGGACACCTGAGTCATGTGACCCGAGTGTGACAGAGGAACATCCAGTGGTGGGAACCTTGCAAACCTATCAGCCAATGGAGAGCGCCGTAACTCCAGAGATCACGACTATGTCTGCCATGGTGACTGTGGAGACTGCACAAACTTCACAGATTCCAGAGGTCATATGTATAGAGGACATAGAGTTTGAGGTAGAGGACAGAGAGGAGGTCATCACCAAGACAACCTCTGTGACCTCACTGATTGAAGAGGTCAGCTCAGTTGCCATGGAGAAGCCCGTAGATGACAGCGAAACAGAGGCAGAGAAGACCCAGGAGGTTGTTATGGCTGCGACACCTGTGACCTCAGAGGTCAAAGAGGTGAACACGTCGGCCTCTGAGAAGCCAGTGGACGTCACTGAAACAGAGGCGGTGTTGACTCCGACAAGTGTCACCATGGCGACCCCAAGTGTCCTGACTCCAGCAGCTCCAGTGTGTCATGGGGTCAAAGACCTTTGTGTTTCTGTTTCCAAGAGCAGGTGAGTTAAACACAGTGACAGCAGCACAGGTCTCCTCCTGTACAAACCCTATGGCAGACATACAGTGGTTACACTATCGTCTATAACATATTTCTCTCCATCTCTGACTTTGTCTTAGATCAGCTACGGACTCCCGGATAGACCAGGATGTGAAAACTTTGGTCCCCCTGGTGAGAGAGGCAGTGGAGACAGAGGAGAGAGCCAGGACAGAGGGGATGAGACCACGCAGTCCTCCAGTGTCCCTCCTCAGTGACACAGAGCTGCTGAACAGAGGGTACACAAGAATGACATATTTATAAAAATGATTTGTTTTTATGTATCTGTGGGTGTGTGGTGCCAGTACTCTACCAGCCATATAAGAGGATGTGGTGTTTCCAGTAGAGATTATATTGTGTTTATATTTATTTCTAGTTTACCTAACCTGGGGAATAGTTGTTATATCAGTGCAACTCTCCAGTGCCTGTTCAGTCTAGAGGCCTTCTGCATTCAGCTGTTCACTCAACACAACAACTGGATGCCCAAAACCTCGGGCCAGCTCACACGGTACTGCCTCTGTGTGTGTGTGTGTGTGTGTGTAGGATACAGATGAAAATGAAAGACAATTCTATAAGTAAAATACAAACCACGTTCTTTGAGGTTAATTTATCATGCCTGCTGTTTTCTCTTTTTCAGGCATTTTGTAGAACTGTGGTCCCAGCGACACAGTTCAGACTGGGGTCTAAAGGCTGCCCTGCTGTTGGAGCTGATACAGACAGCATCAGTTTCCAATCCTGATTTTACTGAGGACACGCAGAATGTAAGAACACACACACACACACACACACACACGTATGTCATATTAAACAGCACAAATTCAGTCAGTGGCTGTCATTCATTTTGATTTATGAATGTGTGGTTTTGGTCTTCAGGATGCGCATGAGTTCTTGACCCACTGTCTGTCACTGATGTCAGATGTAAACCGCCTTTGTGTGAGGACAGGACCCATGGAGTCTACATGCGCAGTAAAAACACATCTAAGTTTCCAGCTGCACCACGTTAAAACATGTGGCAGGTAAAACACACACACACACACACACACGGGCTCCTGAGTGATGTCCCCGGTCAAGGCACTGTCTAGGAGTGCAGTGGTGCGTCCTACATCTGGGATGTGACTTTGGAATTCCAGCTGGGCCACATTTGCCGTCTGTGGCCCGGATTTCCGGGGGAGGCGTCTGGCCGCTTTCCCTATGGGTGGGTGAGTTGGTCAGGGTGAGTCTCTCTCTCTCATCCTGCGCTGGTCCCTGATCCCCAGTCCACTGTGGACGTGTGAGCAGAGTCAGGTGACTGGTGTCAAGCCACTGCCGTGTGAAGGGGAGACTAATGGTATCATGGGTAGTCAGGCTTTCCAACCTGAAGGAATCAAAATGGGACAAAAATGCACACAACACTTGTTAGGATCGAACCAGCTTAAAGATAACAGATGTGACCCAAGACTGATACCAAACTTAATGTTTCTCCAGAACATCTGAGAAAAAGCATTTTTATAGATTTACACTAGCTAAATATCTAAATGTAAATGTACTTTAACTGCTGGTAAGAAAGTTCATTATTTGTCAAAAGAGGTTAGAGAAACAAGCTGCCTGTGGGTGTGTTAGTAACCGTGTGGATGTTTCTGTGTGTGTGTGTGTGTGTTAGCTGTGGAGCTCAGACGATGAGAGAGGAAGAATATAATCATCTCTCTCTGAGTGTGGTCCCCAATTGTTCAGTAAAGGACAGCCTGAAGCTCTACTTTAGTGTCAGTATCTCTCTCTCTTTTACACAGTCCATATCGCTCTTATACATAACCACTCACTCTTCTGTTCACACTTAGAATAACCCTTCAGTTCAGTTTAACTGCTGCATATTTATCAGTGAACCACACTGACTCGTAGTGTGAGGAATAACCTCAGGTCAATGTGTGTGTGTGTGTGTGTGTGTGTGTGTCTGTGTGTGTGATGCAGGAGTCAGAGGAGGTGGAGTGCAGGTGTCAGAACTGTGAAGGTAACTCTGCCAGTTTGAGCTGGGCCTTCCACACACTACCCAGGTGAGTCACAACACAATCGGCTTGTGACAGAAACTAAAATAAGAAAACTGTCTCCCTCCGAACTGGTTTGACTCAAAAAGGGGAATGTACGACATTTCGGAACATCAGAGAAGTATAAACGTATAAATCAGTCACAGACAGAACATTAAAAACATGGCAAGCAGAAATTTTAATGTCTTAATTCACATGAATGTGTCTTTGCTCTGGACTAATGATAGCTTTTAGTCATAGATGAAAAGAGCTCTACTCTAACCAAAGAATAAGAGCTACATACACAGGTATGAAACACTGATTAGATGTGGGCTGAGTCAAAGAGAAGGTGCTGTAATGTATTTAATCCGTAAAGGTGCTGCGTCTCTCCTGGTTCATGTGTTTAGAGTGTTAGTGGTTCACCTGAAGAGGTTTAAGATGACTCCACTGTTCACTCTGAAGAAACTGCAGGATCGGGTCATCATCCCCACAGAGCTGCAGCTCACAGCAACTGAACAGAGGTGACACACACACACACACACAGTGAAAATGTGTGTCATCAGATCTGATATATTGTTAATAACCAGTCCACACAGTCATGAAGTCATTTTTCTGTCTTGTGTGACACTCAACCTGATTAGTGTATTTTTGTAGCTGTGCTGATGGGAGTCCTGCAGTTAGGACGGTGTCAGAGGAACACACTCCACCCTCCACTGGCAACACTCAGCACACTCCAGAGCACCCAACAGGTGTATATACCCACAACCAGAGTCAAATTCACCTTTTAACACCTTCTGTTTTTCTGGCCTTACTCTTGTCATGTGAGCCCTACAGTAACCTGACAGTGCTGGGCCATGTAGACTGGACCCGATCAGTTTTACAGGCTTTATGACTACATAACATGCATTATCCAGCTGTGTTAAATGACCTGTGGCTGCTTAATTTATTCCCTTTAATAAGAGACAAGACTTTGTCACTATGATGAAATAACCACTATATGTTATACCCAAAAATAACAGACACACACATTACAGGTAAAAGGCCAGATACGGATTATTACAGACAGTGTGTTAGCAGCGCATTCATGTGATCAGAGTAGGTAGTTGAGAGACCCAAAAAGATACAGACAGTATGTGCTGAAGTCAGAGCAGCAGAACTCATCTGTCCTGTTTTGTGACTTTCTTCTTAATCTAGCTCTCAACACAGCAGAGGAGTCAAAGAGAGAGAGAAATGAACTGGTGAGGGACTAGAAGAGAATGAGAGTGAGAGAAAGAAAGAAAGAAAGAAAGAAAGAAAGAAAGAAAGAAAGAAAGAAAGAAAAATTTGTAGGGATAAGAGAGTATGAGGAAAAGTGGTAAAAGGAATAATAATGGGAAACAGTTTATTATTTGTAATCTTGTGTGTGTGTGTGTGTTTTACATATACTGTATGTTAAATCTGTGTATAATGTGTCTTTAACAGGGTGAGATGAGGGCAAGTTATCGTCTGGTCAGTGTACTGAGTCACATTGGCCGCAGTGCCAACGCTGGTGAGATTATAGACATGCACGTCACTGTAATAAACAAACCCCCACTTATCACAACCAAGACAAAATGAACAAACCACAAAACACAATAACTACATTAAAAAAACACCTTCACACACACACACACTGTTCATCAAGAAACAATTGTGACTTCATGTAACTCTTTGACACCCCTCAGGACACTACATCAGCGACTGCTCCAGCCAGAAAGACTCACGCTGGCTGACGCTGAATGACTCGCGTGTCACCATGGCGACAGAGGAAAAGATCCTCAGAAAGAGAGAGAAGACAGCATACGTCTTATTTTACCAACAAAAGGTATGACATGCAGAAACACCAATGATGATTTAAGATGAGAAAATCAGACGAGGTTATGACAGTTTTTAGACCCTGGTGTTTGATGTGCATATTGAATCCTAAGCGTGTCCCTCTCTTCCGTTTGCAGTGATTTCTCTGAGAAATCCATCCAGTGCTGTCTCAGGCCCCTGTGACGCTCCTGCGCTCATATTTCTGCCTCTTCACATTCCCCCAGTCTGACTGCCTAGTGCCAACCTGAAGAGACTGACTCCTCCTCTGTTGTGTTAATACATTTTCAGTCTATTCTAGTTCGTGCTTTAGAGGGTAATGGTATTTCAAAACCTAATACATGAATTCAGCTTTAAATCTCACCTTCTCTGACTTCACCCAGTCACAGGGAGATGAGATGGGAGGTGTCCCAGGGTCTTACATAGAGCAGAAGGAGCAAAAAGCCAGTGTCCTCACAATCAGACAAAAGGGAAAATCCTAAAGCGTGGACTGAAAAAACGTAATAATAATAATACAGAATTTCAGTACAGGAAACGGATTGGTTGAAGTAAATCAGCTGATTAATTGATAACTGTTGTTTGTGGCCTTTGTTCTTTTTCCCATAAAACTGAAATGAAGTGTTATCTACATGACTCTAGATTCGGTTATTCATTTGGTTATTTTTCAGGATTAGGGTTGTTTTATAGGCTGTTAGACAAATTGGGTAGTTAGCTGTGTTGACTGTTAGACAGTCCATCTTAAGTTATGTTAGACTCATACATTTTCTCCCAAGATTACCCACTATACTGATCTAACAGTTCATCTGCTATTCAGTTTGACCAAACCAAAAATAAATAAATAAATAAATAAATAAAATAAACCATCACATTCACAACACATGATATTCATTCGCCAGAACTTGTTATGAAGTAAAGTGCGATATGAAAATATCGCGACTATCATGTACCGAGATATTTTTCTTAATAGCGCTTCTTCCCATCGTCTAAACATATTTTTTCAATAACCTGAGAGCCAACTTCAAAAATCTACTGATGACTCTGGTATTTTTAAGTGCCATGCTAAATGGTCCGTGCTAAATGGTCCATGCCACGAACATGTTCATTTCAGAAAGCTTAACCTTCTTTTTCTCATTGCATAAAGTTCCACACATACCGTGGAACTGTCTGCCATGGTTCACTCCCCCTCAACGTGAGAATGATGCAAAAGACTGCCCTGCCCACAAGACGGGGAAACACGAACCGGCATGTGACGGTTTTACTTTCGGTATCGGTCAGACTGAGGAGCTTGGACAAGAGAACTACACGGGTGACGTTGTCGAGTTTTGTTTAATTTCATATGGTAAAATTTAAGTACACTCATTACCACAGTTTGGACAAGAGCACTAGTCTCGTCTTCGAGTTGCGCTAGCCATTCATGCTAACATAAGCATTAAGTGTTTAAAGTTTGTTTACCTAGCTCTTAGTAGACTTAATACAGTCATCTGTGAATTGTATAGCAGCCCTCTCATTAACTTAAGCGCACTTCATGCCTTTAAGATTCTTTGAAATGTAACGTAACACCAGAAATGCCAACTTAGATAGTTGTGCAATGCAGGTAAAACAAGAGGTTTTTTCGCAATGCTACCGCGAACTCGCTGTTTGCCAAGGCTTCCGGAAACAGTTTGGTAAAGCATGTAATATTTCTTGCTGTAAATTGTTTAACGTGTATGTTTCATGTTTCCATTGATTTTCCTAGTTTAACAATGAGCGACCCTTCGCTTAATTCTGTGACATTCATTTTTGCTGGGTCCAGTTTCGCGTTCTCTGCCTTGTTCTATCACTTGTATCGCGAGAAGCGAGAAGAGATATGCAAGTTGAAGGTAGGTTCACGGAGAATGAATGTGCCCTTGTTCTCCAGTTTTTCTGATACCTTGGTAAATTTCGTTTACAGAAACAGAGACTGTAACTCACAGTTTAATCTTCCTCTCTTTTTAATGAAAGGAGATACCACATTTTCAGCCAGATCATAACTTATTGAGAATTTTGAAAGCCTCTAACCACAAGCGACTGCGTTACGTTGCGGTGGAAGGTAAGAATGGATAGAGTGCTTTGATCATATTTCTTATGTAATAACACCAGTGTCCAGCACAACACTGTCTTTCTTAATCTTTGTTAAGGTTTAGTGGAGGCTGATGACAGGCCTTTGACAAGTCAATATGTGCCACGCTGCTATGGCGTTGTCCAGAAGATCACAACACTAGAACGCTGGAAAATATGGAGCGCCGCCACAAATTCATGGTTTGTACGCAAGTCAGCCTCTTGGTTTAAGTGCTACTCTACTGCACCAGTTGTTTGCAAATTTAAACTTCAAACATTTGTTTAGTTACATTAATACTTAATAATTAAACATTTTCATTTGAATGAGGACTACACAACAAATTGTAGAAGAGGTGTCTCTGTACCGTTACATCACCATCACCTCATTCTGCAGGATATAGAGGAGAAAATTGTGAGATGCTCAGCTCAAAAGTTTGTAGAAATGGTATGACCCTGACATAAGTAACCACAAATGCTAGAACCCTGTAAAAATGGGACTTGGTCCTTCTCTTTTCCCAGGATTCCAAGATCAAAGGATACCAAGGAGACCAAACATACTGTGCCCTTCAGGCTGGTTCAGCCAGGCTCTTACATGAGCGGCGTGTCAGTGAAGGTGCAGTCCCCTCTGGAGGCATCAGGTGACTACCTGGAGGAGGTCCACCGCTCCACGTCATATGTCCAAGACGGTATGGTCGACATCCTGGTGCAGGGCTTGAGCGGAGAGAAACAGGTGGCACTGGAAGTGAGAGAGGAGATGCTGCGGACCGGAACCACTCTCACAGGCTTTGGCGAGCTTGTCCTGGAACATGACGGCGTCATGCGGCTTCAGGCGCCTGAAGATGGCCGCGAGTACATCCTGATCCCCGGTGACTACAAGAGTTTGGTACGGAGACATGAGAGCTCAGCCACCCTGTGGAAAGTCATGACAGCGGCATGCGCGATAACGGGTTCTGCCCTGCTGGGTGGGCTCATCCACAGCATGTTCAGTCCAAAGGACAACAAGAGGAATTAACACGTCCACAGTCCCAACACGGCCATGAAGATTCCTCTCCTTGACCTTCTCATTTATGTTTGCACAGGCCCTCATGAAACATGAATTAGGATGAGCCGTTTCATAGAGCTGGTTTCACCCCTGCACGTCCATTTCTTTTTTCAGTAGTATCATAACATGAAGAAGGAAAGGTGGAGGGTGGGGTCCGTCCAGCCAGTCCATGCACTTTGGAGACAAAGTCATCTCATGTCACACAGTGTTCATCACGGTTACCTCTGACTATTCCACTTCTGAGACTTGGGCCAACATATGTTTAGTCTGATTTCTATATATAACATTTTCTTTCATTCCAAGGGAGAATTATGTACTCTAATGTGATGCTGTCTTTAAGTATCATTAATCATATTAGGTTTCTAGGGTGCAGTAATCAGGGATTATGTGGTATATTACACTTCCATGTACAGCCACACCTCAAATTGTTCTACTTCTGATTTTTGATGGCAATAAAATTATACTGATGATTCTACACAGAAATTTTGTTCTGTCGCTATTTAAAAGGGAGACTTGTAGAAATATAGAAATCTGCACCCTATATAGGAATATGAAAATTCATTGAAGTGTATGTGAACTGCTTCAGATACATTCGAGAACGCAGAATGTGGAGCACTGCAGACATGGGAGCATCAGTCTGACTGAATCACAGGTTTCTGATTCAGCTAGCAGGAACACATCTTCTAATGATGCCATTCTGTTATGCAAGTACCACAGCAATGACACACTACATAATATATTTTTATGTTCTTCATATCAGTGGTTTTGAACTGGTTTCCTTGTTTACCAGTGATTCAGACTGGACAGATCCATTATTGTTACACACCGACCATCATTCAAGAGCTTATTCTTGTGCCAAATGATGTTTTAACCTGGTTTCCAGTGATCAGTATTACAGAACTGACTCTAGTGCATAACCCAGGCATATTTTCTGTCTACAAGCCAAACCAAGTTATATTATCTGTGTAGTCAATGAATGTCAAATAAATGGTACATGAGCTGGACATCAGGAGACAGGAAAAAAACATTTTATGAACATGAAATTCCATACATTTTCCACACCATTTCTCTTTACGAGGCCCATTCCACTGAGAGCCACCTTAGTATTCTGCCCAGCGTCTGTCTGGACTTGGTTTTAGCAATGAAGGCACACACACAAAGCCCATGAAAGTCCAGAGAACGTTCCAGCTGTAGAATGGTGCCTTGTGACAAAGATGGCTGACTTCAGTCTTCCCCCTCTGACGATTCCTCAGCTTCTTCCAGCCACTGGATAAACTTCAGGAGCTTCAGACGAAGAGACAGAAACACAGTAAGCCTCGGGAACACATGCATTAACAGAAACACACATTATAATAAATATATACTCTGACTTCTGTAACAATTCAGAAGGGTTTTGCTACAAATGTAAGGACTGAAGTATGATTTAATTGCCTTTGTTTGTCCTTACGTCAAACAAGATCTTGACAAATGCAGGCCTAGTCTAAAAAAGGAAGACTGAAGCTAAGAACTGCAACACATCTGTTTGGACTGAATGCCTTTTTCCTAATATCTCAGTTATACCTACTATAACTGGTCAAACAGCTGATCCCCGTTTTGATACAAAGAATATGGTTTTATGGAGGACCGTTTGTGAGCCAGGGTACATCTTTGCTTATTCCATGCAGTCTGACTCACCCCTTGGTTCTTGCGTAAGCGTTTGCTGTTATCTGTGGTTGCTCCGACAGAGAACCAGCGCATGATGGCATCTTCTTCCAAGATCTCCAGCTGGTACATGTTCATCATGACCTGCAGTGACAATGGAGGTGACTCTAAACAGAATGCAACATCTGATTACAGAAAACATGGGACAGCATGCCTATGGTTTAGCAAGGGTTGAGATGAAAGTGAAAGATATTGACATGAAAGGCAGAGGTCTCCTCACTTTCACTAATGCTCCCCAATGGGCTTCATGGTCCAAGAAGAATTCCTCCAAAGAGGCCAGACAGTCCATATGGTCCTGAGGTCTCTTCACATAGTTCTTAAAGACTGGTGCCCACTTCTTCAACAACTAAGGAGAAGACAATGAAAAAGCAGGTCACTTAAATATCTGTGCAGTGGACAGGTGGATGGATGGATGCATGCGTAGATGGATGGACAGACAGACAGAAGGATGAATTGATGGATGGATACTCACGGGTAGGAGAAGAGATGTATACTGAGCTGTAGTGATCTGAGCTCCTTGCTGTTGGAAGGGAAAGTCAAGCACCACCTTGGTCAAAATCTGCATGACTTCCTTCAGAGAGATGTTGTAGGCATATCTAATGGGGGAGACACATTGTGTGAGCACAACTGATCCTGATGTGTGGGATTCATCTGAACCTGGTAGAAGATAATGGACATCATAGAGATGGGAAAGGAGAGTAGATTTCTCAAAAGGATAACATGATGAAACGCTTACTTACTTCAGTGAGTTTATCTCGAGAACCAGATTGTCAAAACTGATGTTTTCATCCAAACCTCTCTGCAAAGTACCATGGACTTCATTTTGAAAGACTGAGGAATGAGAGGATAGAACAGTGTGAGATGAACCACAGTAAGAAAATGAGAAGAGACTTAGGACTTAGAGAAATAAAAAGTAAAGGAAGGGGGTAAAAGATGAATGGTAGGGGAAATTGTAGGGTTACTGGAAAGAGATACGAAGAGGGAGAAAGAGAAACATCAAGCGGATGGGATTTTTCCTTACTTCCCTATCCTTGTTTCACTTCTTCCACTCATGCACTCATTGAGGTTTAGACCGTTACCTTTAACGTCATCCAGTTCTGGAGAGGCCCTGCAGCTTCCTCCATCATGTGACCCCTCACTGTTCTCACTGTCGCTCTCGCTCTCCGGATCAGGGTTCAGAACCAGCCCTGAGGGAAGACAGACACCAAGAGTGACACGTGGTAACCACACACTGTCATGACAGTACCATACCACAGTGAAGTATAAAGAAACCTATTTGTGGTCCACTGAGTTGTCTCCAGAGAGTGGTGGTTGAGCGATGAGACGTTAGCCACTAAAACCACTCACCCCATATACACTGGGCTAGCTCATCCTCCTCAGTGTCATCCAGGCTGCTGCTCCTCCAGATGTAACCTCTGCCCTCTGCCCCCACCTCAGCTGGGTTAAATGCTGCCACATGTGAAACACACCTCAGAGTGTAAAGGGATACTAACATACCTCTGACTTGTGACACTGCTGGGCAGGTCACCAAAACTTCTATAAGTGCTGTCATAAACGACTGAGTGAGTTGTGGAAAGATGTGGGGTTTTAAGGTTGGGTTTACCAAATTTCAAAACTGCAACAGAGAGAGAGAGAGAGAAAGAGGGACTGAACCAGACCTCTCAGCTTGGATTTGTCTTTGTTGTGATCCACATCATTGTCATCGCTCAGGAACTCATCATCATCTTCATCCTCTTCCTCATCTGGATGGTGCATGGATATAACTGTGCCCTCTGGTAAAGTAATGTTAGGACCCACCACAACCTGGGTTTGGTCACAAGCACCATCCAGTTAAAAAACAAAGAACCACAGGGCAAAAACATCAGGTTGAAAAATGCCAAAGCACAGCACAAAACACCAGGTTAAACAACACAGGAACACAGCACTAAAAGTATCAGTTTAAACAACAAACAAACACAGCACAAAAACATCAAGATAAACAACACAGGAACACAGCACAAAGGCATCATGTCAAACAACACAGAAAAACAGCACAAAAACATTAGATTAAACAACACAGAAACACAGCACAAAAGCATCCGGTTAAAAACACAGTGAAGCAGCACAGTTCATTCCTGCAAGTTTATCCTATCTGGGTT
The DNA here is from genome assembly GCF_902362185.1 of Chanos chanos. Classification (NCBI taxonomy): domain Eukaryota; kingdom Metazoa; phylum Chordata; class Actinopteri; order Gonorynchiformes; family Chanidae; genus Chanos; species Chanos chanos. Next base: position 23,881,923 of record NC_044499.1, on the reverse strand, counting down.
TTCTTTTGGACTCAAAACAAATGCAAGAAAACTACATCTAATTAATACCATTTAGTTATAACGAAAGCAAATTACAGTGATCAGTTAAGCAGTCGCCAGACTCTTGATTAGTGTTGACTGTTGGTGGAGTGAGGTAAAGTGATGTTGTGTGTCTTCATAAAGCCGAACAGAAAAATACCAAAATAGTTTGAGTGAACTTCACTGCGAAGCCAGTAAAGGGACGCAAGCAGAGCTCACATCATGAGTTTAAGTCCTGAGAAAGTCTGAATAGAACATACATGCAATGAGGTTTGTGAAAAATTGCATCACCAAAGCTAAGACTGACGAGAGAGTCTTACATTGAAGGCGAGGACGCACTGCTCTTTTAGGGTCACTCCGTTTTTCACCTCCACACCGTCACAGATGACCGACTGCCGCACCTCTGCCTTACTGGCTATACGGACATTATTCCATATGTAAGCTCGATCCAGCACCACGTTGTCCCCTGGGAAACAAGTTGGAATTATTAAGGGAATATATATTTAAATCTGGGAAACTAGGCATGAAAATGACATTAACTAAAATGTTTCCGATTTTTTTCCCCAAGATGTCTAAATCAGGAGTGATACCTATGATGCAATTAGCACCGATCACGCTGTTGGAGATGATGCAGTTGGCACCGATTGCTGTGTTTTGACCAATCAGAACATTCTCCTCCATCTGGCTTCCAAGACCGAGGCTGACGTCTCGCCCACGATACACGTTGTGTCGTGAATGGGTGCAGTCTTGTCCCTCCTGGTCAACAAAGTTCGCCTCAGGGGTCACAGGATACACCCAGCGCCGGATCATGTCCGAGGAAACGGAATCATACATAAGGAGATTGGAGACGCGGGCGCCGTAGCCGTCCTTAGTCACATACATGTGAATCTGGTTGCCAAGGATCTGAGAACGAGCAGATGAATAATAACCATGTGGACGCATTGTTAATTTACTGTTTATCGTGAAGTATCAAACTGCTGTAAGAATCACAGAGTGCACAACTAAAAGCACTGCTGAAAATCAAGCAGAGACCAGTCAAGAAGAAAAGATATAGACATTTAATGGGTATCTAATTGTTTTCAGACACACATTCCATACCAAAATACATTAAACTAAGTACTATCCAAAAAGATTTCTGAAAAAAAAAAGAATAAAACCATTATACCAGAAGACAGCTCTGGGTATCATACCTCCTCATTGACCAAAATCCCACGAACAAAGTCATTCCTGGTCTGGTAGTCAAAGTTATCCGTAAACAACTCCGCCACCTGAAAACCAGAAGAATCCTTGTCAGTCTACACAGTGATGACTATGCTCGAACTCAACTTACAGCATGTGAACATGCACACACACACACACACACACACACACTCACACACTCACTCCCACACTCACTCACACACCTGTGGGGAGCAGATGCTAATGTGGCAGTCCAGAAGGTCATGGCGAATTTCAAACTCATCAGTCCCACTGTGGAAAATATTCTATATTTTACAGAGGAGAGAATAAATAGATCAGTCATGTTACATCATATAACTAGCAACATATTCCCTACAGTAATGGTAATTATTTACGAACAGAAAACTGCAAAACTTGATCAGTAGTAATGATCAAAACTATTGTTTTCATATTACTAATATTTTTTATGTTACTGTCTTCCAATAACACTTAAGGACAGTATACCTGCAGCCCACCGGATTATAGTTTTCAACTTAAATTTTAAAGAGTTTAAAGAAATTGTGCCAGAATAGTAGAAAGTGTGCTAATGACTGTTGTCAAAAGACCACATGACAGTACAGTTTACAAGCAAATTCCTGTCTTACTGATGTTTGTTTTCCACATCAAAGGTGTGATTTAGTGTGATACAGTGTGATTTAGCATTTAGGATGTCCCTGTACGTGCAGTTTCCAGGTTTACATTGAAACTGACAGTCTTCAATGTGTCCTATATCATAAGATATTTCTGATCTCTTACATATGAACAAAAACCAACAGACACACATTTTAACCTTAAAAATAAACTCCGAAACCTTCAGAGTCCTGTTTGAGTCTCACACAGCTGTGAATAACTGGACTGTGCCATCAGTAACAGAAGGTGAATAACTGGGCAGCACCATGAGTGACTAAAGGTGAACAATGTGACTGTACCATGAGTAATGGAAGGTGAATTACTGGATTGTACCATGAGTAATGGAAGGTGAACAATGTGACTGTACCATGGGAAACTGAAGTCTCTTGAGTCCCTGTGTTCTCTGGTAATGCAGGATTCTCTTGCTCTTGCTGTCCATGGCGACAATGATGTCATCCTCAGCACAGCGCGTCTTGTGACCGGGTGACGATTCTTTGAATATCATGGTCATAACAGAGACATTCTTCTCTAGTTTACGTCGCTGCCTTCAAAAACACAGCAACAGTTGGATGTTGTAGTTCTTAATGGGCTTTCTTTACTCTTTCAGAGGTGGACTAAAACATAGGAAGAACTACAAAACAGGCACCATGTCAGCTAATCTACTGCACAGCAGAAATGCATACAATCCTAGATGAGAGCTGCATTGTCACAAATCGAATATTGGTGCTTATTCCCCGAAAACATTAAGTACAATTACAATTTACAATTTTGTTATTTGGCAGACGCTTTTAGCCAAAGCCACTTACAATCAGCGTATACCTTAGTGTACTGTAATGCCACATCCTAAGTTTCTGATAAGGTCTATTACAACAGAGAATCTGTGCTTTTCTATCACTTTGTGTTAAAAAAAAATCTCCTTAGCATGAGTTAGCATCTCAGAAATCTCCTTAGCATGGGTTTTAATTAGACCATAATGTAATGTCTACAGTGAAGGGGATGCAGTGTGGAGGTTTGTATCTCTCACTTGTGCTCCTGTAGAGCCTGGGTAATGTCAATGTTGGACACCACGTCACCGTAGACCAGCAAAAAGTCAGAGCGGACCAGAGCTTTGGCATCCACATCTCTCAACACGTCGCCAAGGGAACGGTAGAGATCAGACGTGATAATGTGCACCGTGTTGGGGGATGTGGGGCGGCACCATTTGGACTTCCTTTAAAAAAAAGGAAAATGACAGCCAAGAAAACAATGCAAATGATGTTATCAAATCATTACTGAAAGATTATCTGAATAGATACTTTATAAGAGTAATAGCTTACAGCAGGTGATCCTTGATCTTATTAGACATCCAACAACAGAAGACAAATGTCTCCTGCACACCCGTGGAGGTGAGGAATTCCAAAGTGTAGTCAATCATAGCTACGTTCGCCAATGGAAGGAGAGCCTGGGGCATGGAAGAACAGGACTGGCTAAATTAGTCATTGACAAAACTGCGTCTGTCAATCTGTCAACAGTAAATATACGACATGCATCAAGATACATGTAGCTCTATTGGCAAATACACGCATCACTCTCTGATGAATATTTCCTGTATGAACACACCGAATAAGAAAACACAGTCGTGAAGAAAAATACCAGTTCTAACATCGCGCGCGTGTGTGTATGTGTGCTGGAGTTTTGGGTAATCATGTCGCACATTTTACTTCTAGACAAACATTAAAAGCACGACCAAGGAAATATATGAGCAATTGATACTGAAAGCTCCCGAGATCAGGGCTCTGCAGAAAACCACGTCCAACCCTCTGAAGCTTCACAGAGTGCCCCGTTAGCCAATGATCTAATTGTCACTTTAGCTACTGTACTTCTACTAAGTGATTTGGGCATGCAGGTGATTGTGGTTCTTAGCGGTTAGCGGGGTACACTCTTTCAAAAATTAAAAATATTTTTAAAAAAGAAAACCATTTGTTGGTAACGCTGCTTATTTCCATTAAAGCTTGACAGCTCGCTTCCAAAGTTAGAGATGACCATCTCTCGTCCATGTAGCATCCACACCACATGCACCCATGGTGGCCTCTGTAACTCACCCGTGGCTGATCTTTGGTTATTGGAAAAAACCTCCGATTAAAACTGTCGGCAATCAGAACAGCCTGAAGAGGCTGCTCCTCTTCTTCCTGTTCTGTGCCACCTTTCCGCCCGGCATTTCCAGAGCTACCACGATTCTGTTTCCCTGCTTTCGTTGCCATGTTTGTGATCCGCTTGCACTACAGTGTCTGAAAACTACGGAGGCTGTGCTGGGACTAACCTCTTCAAGGCAGCGAAAAACGCAAGCGTTGGCAATGATTTTACATAAGCATTAGAACAATGATGTGTATTGCGTGCGTTGCACATGGTACTCTAGTTTATCTAGTAAAAATCCAGTTTATGTAGTAAATATGTCGGGGTCATTTCTGCCCAAAAACAGGTTGCTGGGTTTCACTCTGTCGTCTCTCTAAATCAACATATTATTATGTGCTCATAGTAATATTATTTCTTATTGATGATTAATGTCAATGTTTGGATTCCCCTTTAAGGGAAAACAATATTTATGGTTTTTCCCTTTAAGGCAGAGATGATGCAACGCCGTCAAGGCAGGTGACATCAAGTTCCACGCGCAAGCCGTCATCTCATGAGAACTGAATACCGCAGCGCAGACGCCATGGTATTAAAAGTCGTATTGAACCGGTTAAAGGCCATACATCTTTTAGGCCAAATAATACACATCCGTTTTATTTAATGGAGTAATAGATAGAATAAAGACGGGGGGTGGGAGGGTGGACTCAATGTGCTTTTCATCATCTCAAAAATACTCAGTAGAAAAGGGTGTCACAGTTACCAACGACAGTTCACAGGCTGGACCTGTAAAAGGTTACTAAAATGCAGGTAAATCAATAAAGGTTGAGAGAGTGGATACGTTTTTTTTTTTTACAGTAATTTTGCTGTTCACTGACAAAGTGCAGTATACTGCAACCTATGTACTGAAAATATACAATGTGAAGTAAACGTGTTACAGTTCTCGTGTATACTTTCATTTACCAAAATAAAGAACCAGAAAAACTAGGATGTGTTATGTCATTTCTTATTCGTCAGATTCCTGTATAATAATTGGCATTATGAATTTGTCAGTCTGGGAGTCAGGTCTGACTCCCTCTTCAGAAGACTTTGTGTTCCACCAAGTCTAACTGTTAAACTTTGTTTACTGAGAAACTCAAACTGATGAAAGTCAACCATCTTCTTTGGCTGACAAAGCCAGAACCACCCAAGTTAGAGGACAGTTAGAGGAGCAGGGAGACCAAGCAGTTATGGATGCACTTTAGGAAATCTGTGGGTCTTCAATTGTCCTCACAGTCTTTAAAAATTCCAAAGGCAAAACGGATTGGCTTGTCAGGGTCGCCAGTTGAGAGATATCCTGAAGGTTTCATCTCCTACGAAGACAACAACAAAAAAGTAGGCTTAATGTTGCCTTATTAGTGCTTTTTGCATGTAATTTTTAGATGTGAAAAGCATCATGTGCTGAGGTTGCTGGACAGGAATGTGATCTACGAGACCTCAGCATATTCACACACATCTGACACACTGCTGAGGGTGAGAGTATGTGAGGTGTGTTAGGGGTAGAAGTTAGTCATTAATACCTGAGAATCATCACATCCCTGCGGTGGCCAGACAGCGGCTAAAAATCCATAATACACAACAAAAATAAAATCTATGTGAACTTTGGAGTTTTTAAATCAATTTTATCATTTCGCGTCTTTTCACTGAATTAACTGCCCTAGTGGAAATTCCAGTTGAAAACCAGTAGAAAATCCCAGTAGAAATCCAGTTGAAAACCAGTAGAAAATCCCAGTAGAAATCCAGTTGAAAACCAGTAGAAAACCAATAGCAATTTCAACTGGTTCCTATTGGTTTTTATAGGGAAATTGAAACACATTCAACTGGTTTCTACTGGAATGCCCAGTAGAAAAAACAATAGAAATTTCTACTGGAATGTATTGGTCTAGTTCCAGTTGAAAAACAACTGATAGAAACTGCTGGTCTCAAACGGTCTGTTTTGGTTTTAGCTGGAGACAACTGGGTTATTGAGTTCACGTGAACTCACGTGGTGTGTGAAATGTTACAGCTGGTATTTAAATGGATTAAACTAATTTCAATTGGTGGAACCTGGAATTATAGTGAATACATCACTGCATGTAATTTATGTTTTGACATAATCATGATTTGCTCCATTGTTAATTATGACACGGTATCCATGGTTATTGTTAAATATGATCTTCCTAAACATTCTCAATAAGTTTGATCACAACAGTTACCTTTTCCTCTTTTTGTTTCTCAAAATTCATGGATGAAACTAATTTCACCGGTTTATGTTTTCAGATAGAGTGATGCGTGTGGTATCATTGTCTGTAAAATTTGGGCCAATTCTGGCCTCTAGCGGTCATGCCGCGTATGACACTGAGGAACGGCATTTGCTGATTGGACCTTCAAGCAACAGTAGACATTGTAGAGTTGTAGATATTATATATATATATATATATATATATATATATATATATATATATATATATATTTATATATATATATATATTTATATATATATTTATATATGTATATGTGTGTTTGTGTGTGTGTGTTTACAAAGAAGACCAGTCAACAGCATTTTTAGCTACCAACCAAACTGTATTTAAAGTGCAGATTTGACAAAGAAACTAAAGAACAGAAAAGGCACAAGCTTTGGAGTGTCAGGTGAATGGCAGTGATGGGAAAGGTCTGCAGAGTTAGAGGAGCAGTCAGTACACTGAACTCAAAACACAGGTCACAGTCTCTCTCCTGGAACACCATCATAACCATAAACACTACTCTCAAAGTTACTGGGAGAAATGCTTTTTTGTTGTTGTTGTTGTTGTTTTTTGACGCACTGCAGTTCAGTTTACTGGAGTGTCACTCTACCAGCACATTTGCTAGCTGCTCTGGTTCCCTTTTCAGATGATCATGAGAGCATATCATCCCAAAACAAATAAACAAACAAACAAAATGAAAAGAAAACCATACAATCATGTCACTTTCATAGGATCATAGGATCTGCTCTAAACTGAATAACCCAATAAAAAGTTCAGAAGCTCTGTACAGTATCGCAACATCTCCCTCAGACATGTCCATCATCGCTTCAGCTCTGCAATGGAAGTACAAATATAGTGAACACTGCACATAAATGAACACATTTTGAATCAGTAATTTTTGAATATACTACAATGATGTGGAGTTTTGTAAAGGATTTAGGTAGTGGAAAAAGCTAGCATGGTTAGATACAGTTGGTATAAAAAAAACCCATTCTCTCCACACTCACTGCTCAAACTTTAATGCTAAACATGGGGGGAGGGGGAGACATGGGATATAACAGATTCTTGGCTTTCACCTCCCAGCCCCTTCTTCCTTCTTCCCTCGTTCAAAGCACATTCACTCTTCTAAAAGTGCCTGTGGAGTTTTTAGCCACTAGGCTGAGACACACTTCAAACTTTGAACACATCTTGGTGAAAACAAAAAAGACATCATTATCATCATGGCAACACAATGGACATTACATAGCAACCAACCAAAGTTTTCAAAAAAAAAAAGAAAAGAAAAGAACGGAAAAAGAAGAAAAGAGCATGAACTAAGCCAACGTCTTAGACGACCATAAACCTGGCACAACATTTAGGGCCAGACTTGTCAAGGTTGTAGCACACTATTACAATGTTAGCATGAGAAGATTTTAATACACCCAAGATGACTTGTCCAATCACACACTCTGTTTTTGACGTTGTCCTAACAACAAAACATTATAGCTTGTGCTGATGCATTTAATAAATCAAACCAGGCTCCTAAATGGTTCCACTATAGTGTAACGTGGTTACAGACACCATTGATTTTTAAAGTTTCTGCAGGCAGGTTATAAGTGTGTTATGGCTTATATTGTGTTGTGTTGTGTCCTCAGTGACCAGTAAACCAGTGACTTTAAAGGGTGACTTAAAAGACCCACAGTCCAGGTCTACAGACCCAGGTCATGGGAGCTCCTGGTGTGTGCTGGTTTTTGTTTTCAACCTGTCTTTCAGAGGAACTAGAATGAGCTGAAATGTGAGAATGCCCTGACTAATGTTTTCTGTACAGACGTAAATGGTCATAGAGAGTACATACATATATTAATGCAGCAGATATCATGATTACATACAGTGTAATGTAATTCCATGTAAAGATACTGTATGCTAACTGGACATCAGCGAACCTGTGTTAATAACTTATTTAACCTGAAGAGTCTGACCACACTAATAGCAGATATTCTTGAGTCTTAGGGATAGGGGAGGTCCATCATCATGCAAAGGTAGAAGGATGGTACTGAGAATAAGTAGACTAAAGGTTATGCTTTCCTGTTGGTTACTTAACAGTGATTCACCAAGCATTGGAGTTGCAATTTTGAAAGTTCTGCACCACTTAAGAAGATGATTACAAGATTCAGTTAAACCCAAAGGAAGTGGAGCCTTTGCACACAAAATCTGTTCATTTTGGAATGGAAAAAGATGGTGGTTTTTTTCAGTTTTTAAAGGTGCATTACATATTCACAGACAACATGAAAGAGTTTTTATGTTATTGAATTTGAGGTAGCCAAACCCCCCCCCCCCCCCAACACGTTTTGAATTTAATGGTATTCACAGTTTCATACAGCATTAACTATACAAGACAGTCATGCTGTCATCTCGTTAATTCTTCAGAGTGCGTGTGCAAAGGCTATTTGTCCAATTCCAATCCACACTCTTAAGATGAATTACAAAAAAGTGTTGTCTAATTGGTACAAGACATTAAATACAGTAAAACAAAGACACTGTTATTGAGTATGTTAAAATAATGGATTCAGTGGTACATGAGGGCACTAGCTACTATGTAGTTGTCACACCCAGCAACTGTGCAAAAATGTGTTGACATCCTGATGGTGTGAAATAGGGTGTTGAAGTCTTTGATCTGTCTTTTAGTTCAGGGCAGCAACCCTCGGGAAGACTGGGTGAGCAAACAATTCCCAATTCAATATTTTTCAGAGAGAAATTCTACTCTACCAAAAAAAAGAAGCTGTCAGTCTCCAAACAAACTCTAGCACACAAGCAGCCCTGTGATTGTTATGAATAATCTAAAAAAAAAAAAATTGCATTCGACATTATAAATAGTTGAGCTACAATGTGCTCCCTAACAAGCACCTGTTAAGATAAGGGATTAAAAACTCAATGCATGACAGGAGTTTCACTTTTTTGAAAGAGTATACAAACACCAAATGGATGCATATTCACCATGATTTGGGCCTATTAAAAAGAAAAGTTTTATATTCTGCCTGGTGTATTTGGCTCATCACTGATGACAGACAGTTGGTTTTACAACTTCACATTTATGGCTTGGACAATGTATACGAGGCAAAAAATCACAGGATTGTTTGTCTGACTCAGGGCTCAATTCTGATTGTGCAAAGTTGCACCGATCGCCAGCGAAATCAAGAACATTACCATGGATTACCGTAGGTTTCGCAAACTTTTCCATGGTGATGTTCTCTCAGGTAACTAGTCATACTCATTTTGACTTATACACTGACTCAGCTGTTTCAAACATTACCAACATTTTTTTTTATGTGCCCTTTGCTCTTTGCCCAATAAAAACAGTGCCCTTGATTTTAGAAGGAACAGGTTCCAATGCAGCATTAAGTTGAGGTACAAGGTGTTAATACATGTAGCCGATTCAATTTGCTGTGTCAAGCATCTCTCTCTCTCTCTCCACCGCCTCCTGGTCAGTTGTTACGATTGTTACAAGCACTGCAGTACTGTTACGGTTCGTCCAGCTGCAGGCTTATGAACTCCTGTATGCATTTCTTGTACTGCTGCTCGGTTTGGCTGTGTGTGTGAGAATATTGACCTGGCTGGCCGTACGACCCCTCTGATTCACGCATCTCCTCATTCATCTTCGCCAAGCGCAACCTGTCACCGAGAGAGAAAGAGAGAGAACGAGAAGGAGAAAGATCAAAACATCATGTTGGCAAGACAGTGTTAGAATTGCGACACAGAATCAGTTAAAGGACGAAGCATGAAGCAGTGGGAGGACCCACAGAGTTACGATGTCTGCGTTGGCTGCCTCAACTGCGATAGAGAGAGGACTTCTGCTGTCGACGTCCACCGCATTCTGTTTAGCTCCTCGCTTTAGGAACAGGCACACTTGACTAGCAAGAGAACAAATCAGAACACAATGTTTAAGACAGCTGGTTATCTATCTTCAAACCTAATATGTAAAAACAGATTATTATAGGTTTAAAAAAAAGGTACCACAAAGAAATAGGTCCTGCTTCAAATGCATCAAGTCATAAATAAACATAACACAAACTTCACGTTTAATAGCTCTCTGACATCTACACACCTGCGATTAATTCTTAGACATCAATTAAGAATAATGTTTGAATAAAGAGTCAAATTTCTTCCTAATGTCAGATTTCCGCCTCTTATTTCACACTCTGGGAGTTCTCTGAGTGTTAAATCCTGTTGTCCTGTTGAGTCTGATTGACAGGACAGTGGGTGGAGGGTATGTCTGGTGTTACCCTGTGTGTCCCAGCATCGTGGCATGGTGCAGGGGCCCTCTGCCACGGATATCCTGCTGGTCAACGTTGGCGGCGTTCTGGAGCAAGAACTCACAGGTGACCAGTGAGCCCTGCCAAAACAAACACACGTACCAGTATAAACCATTAATACCATAGTCCTTTTTTCTTAGGTCTACTCGACAATCTCCTCAAGAGGGAGTTTTTTTTTTTCTTTGTCTCCCAATTTGGATTTGCGCATGCTCTGTAGTCATAAGTCCCTGCCTTGGCATGGCATGACCTCTACGTCAATCCAATAGGCTAAGGTCTAGCACATGTCTCCTCTGACTCGTTGAAACTTTCAGTCTTTGGTTATGCTGTATGACAGTGAATAGTGACCCACCCCTTGCACAGCCTGTATGAGCGGCGTGCGGTTATTGTCCTCCACGTTCACCCAGTTGACATCAGCACCGTGAGCGAGAGCCTCAGCCATGTCCGTCAGGCTGCAGGCACAGGATGCCCAGTACAGCAGTACACCAGGAGAGAAGTCCGTCAGCTCAGAGAACACGGTCGGAGAATCCTTCTGGTTAAGAGACACTGGTGACTCCGACTCCTGAAGGTCTGGTGCAGAAAAGGAGCCAAATGACTAGGTTAAGAGGCAGTTTAGTGGCTGATGATGTGGTTTTGTCTATGTAAAATGGGCCTATAGTTGATTCACAGGGTTAACTGATAAAGCTTACATTTTAGCATGAGTTGAAATGGAAAGGGCTAACTGATGCAAACACAAAGTCTGATCAGTACAGATACATAAAGCCAATCACTACATCACACTCGGCCTCAGTTCACATATTCAGAGCATCTCATTCAACACAAGCTCTTTTTGTGGCTGACTGACCTGTTTCACTCAGACTGCTGTTGGAGGGGGTGGAGGCCAGCATTTCCCGACTTCCATCAGCGCTGTTCTGGATGCCGCTATCAGCACTTCGCACTGAGGTAAATACACAACGCAGTTAGGCTTTCTGGAGGAAAACAGCTGGGTAATTGCTCTGTGCTCTGTACACCACTTCCGGCTGTTGTTTGCTGTGGTGCTGCTCCTGTGGCGACCGGCATAGTGTCGTTTGTTGATTTTACTACGTTTTACTGTTAAAGTCAGTGTTCTTCATGTTCTTTATGTCTGCTCTGCTCTTTCTAACGTGACCGAACACACGTCGCTGCTGTTCTTACTTTTTACTTTTATACTTTTACTTTTATCACTTTTTCAACTCCATGCCATGGATGCACACAAACTGTTTTGGATTTTAAGCTGCTTGTTACTCGGACTACATGCCACCCTTTGCTGGGAAACTAAGGACAATCTTGGTGGCGACCGACAGCCCAGATACTCGAGGGAATTCCCATTAAACCTGCAGGACCTACAAACTGACCTCCTGACTAATAACGAATGGAATATTCTGGCGGAGTTACTCTCCCAAACAAGTAAGGTAATACGCATTGGAGGAGACGAAGCAGGAAACGGAGTAGGAAAGCCGGTCTCAAAATTATACTCAAACGGGAAAACAAACACAGATCGCTACCTTCTGTCATCCTCAGCAATGTCCGCTCCCTGAGGAATAAGACAGATGAACTTCAAGCAAGTGTTAACTATATACATGAATATGGAAATGTTTCCATCCTGGCGTTCACAGAAACATGGCTTGACAGTCGCATCGACGATTGTGCACTCCCTATTGACGGTTTTGGAACCCCGTTAAGACTTGACAGAGACAAACAAAGAACCGGTAAGGTACACGGAGACAGATTTTGTTTTTATATCAACAAGTGCTGGTGCTCCACGGCCATCATTTGTGAGAGTCTGTGTAAACCTGACATTGAGCTCCTGGCTGTGTCACTCCGTCCTTTTTATCTACCAGGAGAATTTCCCCAGCTATTTTTTATTCTTGTTTACATCCATCCCAAAGCCAACGCCAACACTGCCTCTGAACACATCATGAACACTGTGAATAGACTGGAGCTGATCTCACCTGACTCCCCCAAATTTATTTTGGGAGATTTTAACCACTGCTCCATGGAAAATCACTGAAAAGATTCCAGCAATGCATCACATGTGCCACACGTTTTGACATGGTTCTTGACAAGTGCTATGGTTCTGTTTCAGGGGCCTACAAATCTCTGCCCCTCCCTCCTCTTGGCATGGCTGATCATAATCCCATTCTCCTTGCACCAGAATACAGACCAGTTGTACAGAGAACAGAGAAAGTGGCCAACACTGTAAAACAGTGGACTGTGCAAGGCATTGATGCACTAAGGGGGTGTTTTGAATGTACAACCTGGGACGTATTTTTAAAACCTGTTCTCATTCTAGACGAACAGGTTAGCACTGTCTTGTCCTACATATCCTTCTGTGCAGACAATATCATCCCTACCAAAACAATCACCATTTTTCCCAACAATAAACCTTGGGTCACAAAAGACCTCAAAGGTACTCTCAACAAAAAGAAAAAACTGTTCTTCACTGGATCCATGTTAGAGAAAAAACAGGTAAACAGGGAAGTGAAACAGGCCATCAAAAAAGACAAAGTAGCTTATAAGAATAAAATTGAACAAAAATTCAAACAGGGTAATGTCCAGGCGGCCTGGCAGGGGATTAAAACCATGGCAGCAGTTAACTCTGTGACAGACTTCAAACCTGTCTGTGTGGCTGGGAGTACTGATGAATCCCTCCCCAATGATCTAAATTCTTTCTGTGCAAGGTTTGAGAAAGATCACCAGTCACAAATGGCCAACATCATCAGCAGCCTGACGCCGGGTGATCCCATCACTATCAACGTCGATTCTGTTGTAAGGTGTTTGAAAAGGACTCAGACCAAGAAAGCCCCTGGCCCAGATAACATCTGTGGCCATACACTGAAATACTGTGCTGAGCAGCTAGGAGCAGTATTCCAGCAGCTATTCCAGAGCTCTCTAGCTATAGCTACAGTCCCACAGTCATGGAAACACTCCACAATCATCCCCATCCCCAAGAAGAGCAGCCCCAAGGTCTTGAATGACCTCAGACCTATAGCCCTCACCTCCCCCGTCATGAAGGCCTTTGAGAGAATCATGAAAAGCCACATCACCAACGCTACAGCCGCACAGATGGACCCTCTTCAGTTTGTGTATCGCGCCGACAGAGGGGTTGACGATGCCAAACTTTTCATATTGAACACTGTCCATGAACACCTAGAGAACAGAAACACATCAGCCCAGCTCCTGTTTGTGGATTTCTCATTTGCCTTCAACACCCTACAACCTCACATCCTGGCTAAAAAACTTATGAACTGCTTCAGCCTGGATCACCAGCTAATTCTGTGGATTATGGACTTCCTGACCATAAAAACACAGAAGGTGCTGGTCAATAAAAGGCTCTCCAACCTCCAGTACACATCCACTGGCTCCTCCCAGGGCTGTGTCCTCTCACCCCTACTGTTCATGCTGTACACAGATGACTGCAGAAGCTGCCATCCTAATCGCCACCTTGTGAAGTTTGCAGACGATACTGTGCTCCTTTCCCTGCTCTCAGGCCCTGCCCGAGATCACGGCCCTGTCCTCAGTGAGTTTGTGGAATGGTGTGACAGCTCTTTTCTGGAGCTGAGTGTCACTAAGACCAAGGAGATGTTTGTGGACTTCACCAAGCATGGAGTGGGAAGGTTTGTGACCATAATTCATGGGGAGCCAGTGGATGTTGCACACCAGTACAAATACCTGGGCACTGTCATTGATGACAAACTGCATTTTGAAGCCAACACAGAGGTGATCATCAAAAAGTGCCAACAGCGTCAGTATTTCCTGAGGAAGCTAAACTCCTTTGGGGTAAGCAGAAATATCCTCAACACATTTCACAACTGCTTCATTGAAAGCAAATTAACCTTCTCATTCATTTTCTGGTTCCACTCTCTCTCAATCCAAAACAAGAAGCAGCTACAGAATATTGTGAACATGTGCCCCAAAATCATAGGCCACCCCCTCCGGTCTCTGACCTCACTGCACGATCAGCAAGCGCTGCGGAAAGCCTGTTCCGTTGCTGCCATAGTCCCAGCAACACCCCCCCCCCCCCCCCCCCCCCCCACACACACACACACCCATTGTGCCGGCCACCACTCTCTTGCCCTTTAAGACTCTCATATCATATTTTATCATTATATTTTATTATATTATTTCACTTTATTTTATTCACCGCAACCCGGTCCCAGATAAGCTGCAGAAAATGGATGGGTTTTATTTTATTTATTTATTTAAAAAATGTAAAACTTATTTAATTGAATTACTATTATTATTATCATTATTTTTTTTATTATCTTATTTCTCTTTTTATTATTATTAATTTTATTATTATCTCTATTTTTATTTTTATTATTATTCGTACTATTATTATTACTGTTGGCCATCTGACCTTTGAACTCCGCTACATGATCACTGCTTTCGTCATGTACTGTCACTGCTGTATACTGTATTGTCTCTACATCGTGGCCACTGTTTGTCTATTTTGTACTGTCTGTTCTGTGTCCTGTTCTAGCTCCTTTTACTATGCCTGCCTCAGGAATTGCCCCTCGGGGATAAACAAAGCTTTTTTGAATTGAATTGAATTGAATTGAACTGATTAGGATGAGTCCAATCTTTCTAAGCCACCAGGAGCCGCACAGCGGGTCAACTTCAGCGCTACAGCTGGGCCTGCCGCTGGTGACTGTGGTCAACGCATTCTGCCTGGCGGTCACAGTCAGTCATTTTTCAGTAGGTCATTAACCTAGTTTTAAGTAGATGTATATGCAGGTTGATGGCTTTTTTTGGGGAAGGGGTCAACAGAAAGTAGATGAATAAAGAATGTTTTGATGTTTATTTTTTTTATTTTATTGTTATTTCTTTCTTTCTTTTTTTTTTTTTTTTACAAAATGTCTCTTAATCTAATTTAAATATCACCTAACTGGTAATTTACAGGTCAAAGAATTCTTGGATAATTGTTGCATACAGACAGCTAACGATAATTTTTAAAATGTCAGTTTGATGATTAGCTAATCCCCTGATGTATTCACACACATGGTTACACTGAAACAGAGGACAAATGTAGAAATTTCCATGACAGAAAGAAAAGTCAGAGGAGAGGTACAGAGGTCAGCAATAACTTTTTGGTCAGCCACTTTCAAACAGCGCAAGTCCTTTTCAGTGCTGATCCCAGACCTGGCATAGCAGGGTGACAAATGAGAACCAGTGAACCAGGTTAGGGTAAACATAACCATGCTGTATCATACTTACAGCTCCTCAGCTTTGAGGAAGTGTCAAAGTAGGAGAAGAGGGAATCAAGCTCATCAGGACAGAAAAGTGAATCACGCCGCACCTCCTGGCCACTAGGGAGAGCTATTCAGATTTCAGGAGTATCGTCATTGAAAGATGATCAGGCAGCCAATGAGATTTATTAGAATAAAAGAAAAAGCATAATGTGGGAGGGGTGGAAAAAAACAGTGAGGAGAGGAAAAGAAAAAAAGATAAAGAGAAGGATGAAATGAAAGCAGAGAAGAAAGAGTTTGGCATCAGGCAAGTGCAAGGCAAGATGTACAGTAGCCTCATAACCAAAGCAAATTACAAGCAGTTATAGAACAATCCAAGTGTAGACTTTGTTTCCATTCCAAGATTCCAAACCTGTGGTGTTGGAGGCTGTGCGTAGCTTGGGCGTCGGAGGGGGTGGTCTTGGGGGAAGGAACTCCACACTGCCCTTCAACCTTTTGTCCTGTTTGCTCAGGGCAATGACCTTTGACCTCTGCTCCTTGGAAGTGAGCTTAGTGACAAACCTCCTCTCCACGTACTTGGCTCGGATGTAGGCCTCAATCTCCTGTCTGGAACTCAAACAGTCAATAGCAAATCAGTTCTGCCATATTGCCTCAGATTACACTCATGTTAACTACAACACATGAACGGTTTTCAAATATGAATCCGTAACGGTATAAGTCGTCTTCTGTGGTGGGAATACAGTTATCCTGATGAGATGGAATGTGCCCAATATCCAAATACACAGCATATAAAACATGGCAAGGTATCTATGACTTCTATACATTGCTGTTTTACAGTGCATTTCACTATTTGTCGATGCACTGTAATGCCCACCGATGTGGGATCTGTGCCAGCCCCACCCAAGACCTTCGGTAAGCATGGAGCAGAACAGATCAAAACTGGCACAGGATCAGATCATTAATCATTGAGGCACTGCAGGCGAGTGCCTGCCACAGTACCTGGGATCTCCAGGCTGGGGTTTTTTGCCTCCCATCTCTTCTCTACGTGCCTCGTAGATTTGATTTATGACTCGATTTCCCAACTCACACATCAACTGCAAACACAAATAAGATGCAGGTAACAGCTTTATACTTCTCTACATATCTTTCTACTTCCACTACAGCTTAAAATACTACTTTCAACACTGGCTATGTTTTTCCACAGCCATTTTCCTTTGGCAGATTTGAGTCCAGGTTGAAACACCCTCAAATGGTTTTTCCCATTCAAACAAAACGTTGAGACTGTAACCACTATTGGCCAAAAGACTGCATCTCTGTCAGACTATGTTACAGCAACAGAAAAAACCAAAATATTTCAGTCACCACAAAGATATAATGGTGCTTTGACAAAATTAAGTCTTCATGTCAAATAAGACCAATCTACCTTGTTGCAGTCACACTCACCTTTAACAGTTCTGGCTCCCAAGAGTCCAGTGTCAGAGACCGCACCTTGGAGTTGTGAACACCCAAACTCCTGCAGGAAGAGATATTTAAGAATTCTATGAGACAAGAGTCTGAGTTAATGACATTTAGAACAAGTGGCCAAACTTAGACACCATTTCCAAGACTAAACATTGAAATTCTTTTTAAAAACTTGGGAATCATAAACCAAGCCACTTCATTGACTTTGAACTTTGGCTCACACCCTGGATCTCCTTAACTGAGATATTTTATTACTGACAGTTGAGTAAACGATATTAATATACAGTAACATGTATAGGTACAAAGTAACATAAATCAACACTAGGTGAAACAATTGGCTCAGGTGTGGTTGAGAACAGACCATGTGTTTCAGTACCTGTGAATACCTGAGCACTCGATACATAACGTGATGCCCAGGTTGATGCTAGCCCAGCGCGGTTCGCTCTGCCCGCAGTCACAGCAGGTCTCGTTACCTGGGATGGCCAGCACCCTCTGGAGCGCACTCTCTCCCTTTACAGACTTCACTGGCTCCCCGCCCGAATCTAGACTGCCCAGAGATGCAGATGACTGCCTGTCCAACTTAAGCATCTTTAACAGAAAAAAGAGGGAATTAGCGAACGCTTTTTATCAACTTGTCTGACAAAGCTAAATTGGACGCTGACATTACAGTGGCATATCCACTGCATATCTTATGTGTAGCCATATATAAACTCATATAGACCACAGAACAATGACAACACATCAATATCTAGAATCTATATATCTGGCACTATGAAGAAAGGAAATCAGTGCTATTATTTTACCGTTAATGTGTGAGTCATCTTGGCGCCAGCACAGAGTGCTTCATCTGTTCACATGAACAGATTCTGTTGTATTGCCGAACAACAATGGTTACGGCAGCATTTTAACATTCTAAACATGACCGAATTATAAAGGACAACAAACCAACGAGTCCAGCTGAGGTACGAGAAGTAAGGTCAGAATATAAACGTGGGTTGTGAAGGGAACTCACAGTCGGTTCATCTCCGTTCTCTCTGTAGGCTGTGGCGATGCTGCTCTGAACAGCCTTGATCCAGGCTTGCCTTAGTTTCTCTGAGTCTGCCTGCATCATGCAGCTCCTGTAAACACAACCAGACACGTTGTTTTACACCCTGTTTGTATCTAACATTTAAGTGTCTCACTCAGCTTGTTCCAGCTGTGATGTCAAATCTAATGACACCACAGCTGGAATGCCCAATTAACCAATCAGGACAAAGCCCCAGATCAGATCTCTCCTTTTTTTAATGCAGTTTCTTTCTCTTTCTTTCTGTCTTTCTTTCCTTCAGTAAATCAGTTTATAATGTGGGAGAGAAATACTCACTTTGAAGGAGACACGACTTCAAAACAGAATCTCCTCTCAACATCCTCACAGTGTTTCACGGTACAGAGCCGCAGATCTTCCACAACTACGGTTGGATTATCCTGAACAACACAGCAGAGGAATGCACTTACACTCAAATCATGTCACATGTCATACAGAGGTGGCGTTCCACAAGGATCAGTTGGGCATTTTTAGTGTGTTCTTGGGAACAACAGAATCCTTACCCTAAATTTCTTCTGATAAACAAGCTGATTGTTTTGAATGGAGAACCAACGCCTATAAAGGGAAAGAGATCATTTAGATCTAGATGTTCATAAGTGAGAGTCTGGGAGATAATGGAAGATGAGGAGTCACTAAAGGTGCCTGCACTGATGATGAAAGCTGAGAATGCAGTGAATGGGAGTGAGAGAGTCATAATGTACCTTCCATATTCTGGTTTTGTTTTGTTTTGTTTTTTCGCTGTTGCAAAAAGCAGGAGAACCATGAACGACATGAGCACAAAAACACACACACACACAAACAAAATCAAACAGAATGAACATGGGGTGGAATATAGAAGAACTACACTTAAAAAGAATAAAAATAAACATTTGAAATATTAAATTCATGCAAGATGAAAAGAAATTACAAAGGCGACACATATGGTACGGTACATGGTCTAAATGGTGACATACCCAAAGTAAAAATCTTTTAGCCAAAGCCATGCCAGTGCAAAGCATGCAGTGTATGTCACAAATGAAAAATGTTGACTATGCAAGGCATTAATAAAAAAAACCAAACAAACAGAGAACACATTTGTTAAATCCATTATTCAGCATACATTATTCCAATTCTTTGGTAACTGTACCTGTTCCAGGTTTTGAAAGCATTGCTAGCCCTCTTGAAGAGGTACCCTTCCATAGCAATTCCATTATCTGTATCCACGTTGTACTCCAGCTTGGTGTCTTCAGTGGAGAAGTCCTAGAAGAAAAGTAAAAATGATCACTGAGGCTACTGTGCGAGGTGCTAGATTTACATCTCAATGTGACACTAACTGCAGGGTGAAAAGTGACAAAAACTGACCAAATGTGTCAGTCATTTTTTTGGATTTGATGTGTCAGTACAGATTCTTTTAGTATCAGGGTGTGCTAAGGCTGCGTCAGAGGACATATTTTCCGGTCTTTTCTACGGGCTGTGTGACTGTAGAGAGTAGAGTGGCACTGCAGCAGCGCCGAGAGGTGGAGATCAATAAATCAAGACACAGAGGGAGCACTTACCTGCAAGGCTGCCTGAGAGAGCGAAGAAGAAAACAAGGAAGGGAAGCAAACGACAGATTAAAAAAGAAACAAGTAAAAAGAAGGGATCACAGGACAGAAAAGACCATAGGTTATACTCTTAGAGAGCAAACTGTCAATTAGACCCTAAAACGACCCACACATTTTTTTGTTCTGATTCCTCTGTTAGGAATAACACGTCTCCATAACCAAAAATAAACAATCACACCTAAACTAGCCTAGGTTTTCAGACTAGTCCTTTCAGCAATCCCAAACAATCCAAGCTTTAAATTGGGAGACTTTTAAAACTATGATGAAATGCAGGGAGGCACAATCTGATTTTATCTTCTAAAACTAATGAGACTAGTGTCATAAGATTCAGTTCTCATCACATATCTTTTCTCTACATAAACCTTTAAGACAACAGCCGATGTCCACAGCTTTCCCTCCACCTACCACCACAATACCTTTCCCTTCCCTTCATTTTCTTTTTTATTCTGTTGTTTCAGCTACACCATATGGTATTTTGACTCACACAGAAAAATCTCACTAAATATGGACCATACCTTCTGCTGGATGGTTGAGTGTTTCTGCTCCATATCTCTCTTCTCCTTTGCTGAGTCTACGACCAGTTGGTCCAACTGGGAAAACAAAAATACAGTTACATTCTGAACACCAGCACATGAAAATAACACAGTGCCATACAAGCTGTTTCGCTAAAACAAACCTGTGTAACAAACAGGATAATATAGACAACCAACACACAGACATTCATACACAGCTTGCTTCAGAGTGTGCCATAAGCTTATCAGTCCTAAAGAACATCACTTCCAACATTAACTGCCTGTGTGTACACAAAGACACCCCTCACAGGTCCAGTGGTTTAACTGATGATCTGGGGTGTAGGGCGGGCACATACCAGAGCCTGCTGGTCTTACCTGGGTGCCAAGGTGTTTCATCAGAGGCTGAAGTTCACTGAACAGATCATATCCTTGATGGAAGAAAGCGAAGTTGGAGTTCATGAATGAGAGCATCTACAAAGACAAAAAAAAAAAAAAAAAAGGGTTAGACACGATTCTGACCAACCTACTACTACTGTGTTACTGCTCTGACCAATGGGCACTGGTATGTTTTTTTCTTTTCAGAGCCGTTGTTCTGAATCAAGTGGAGTTTATTTGTTTTTGTTTTTTTAATTTTATGACATTTTGATCATGGTTTTATTCAAGTAGTTATATCCCTTGAATCCTCACCGACTTAAGAATTTCAAGTCTTCTTTTGGATTGCAGGACATTGATCTGAAACACAAACAGCATAAAAAAACATTGCCTCAATACATTACATTGCTATAGAACACCTGAGGTATTAGAAGACAGGACAAAACAAGACAAAACCTGTTCAGCTCTAGCCAGTGACTGCTCGCCTTTACTTTAACTGTCCCAAAGGCACTGTTACAGGATGTGGATACATGCAGAACATTTGAGCAGCTCATAGTTTGTGTTTTGCATTAAATGTATGGCTTGTGCTTCACATTCAAAACCAGAGAACCAAGACAACCTCCCCACTAACCTGCAGCACGTAGTCCAGGGCGATGTGACGGAAGCATTTTCGTGTCGTGGTCAGGATGTTGGTGGCCTCCTCCACCTCATGCAGCTTGTTACGAGGAACTTGAGCATTCTTCACCAATGCCACTTCCTTCTCCTCACTCACCTTGTCAAACTGCTTCTTGGAATCTTTGAACCGTTTCAGGTCCCTTGAGATGGAAAAAAAAAAAAAAAAACCCTCTAATTTTAAGATGCAGACAAATGCCTGTTGGCCGTATCTGCTATCACAGCAGCTGTGCTTTAGTCGCAGGTGCATTCATAGAAAGTCACACTGAACATTACTTACACCTACAGTAAAAATAAATAAATAAATAACTACAGAAGCATAGAGAACCAGAAAATAACAACAGCATGATAAATTTATGAATGACCCTGTATTCTACTTAATGCCATAATGCGCAAATTTCCCTTGGGATTTATACAGTATTTCGTATTCGTAAAACCATAAGCACAGCATGTGACATCACGGATGTGTCCATCAGATACTGAACAAGAAGCATCGAATAAATCTTTCATTTAATATATAATTCACTGATAATTAGGGAAGTGAGAACAAACATCACAAGGAACACAAAACAAGAGCAACACACTCACTCCTTCACAAACGTCTGAAGCTGAGATCGGATGGACCTCTGGGCCTGATCAAACAGTATCTGGGCAAAACAGAGAACCAGAGCATCAGTACAGTTAATCTTCAGATATACAGTACAAGATATTTTAATCTACGAGTGAACCCCATTCAATCTAAATGATGGAGACAATACATTATTTAATATGATATATTTTCATGTACCAGAGTCTAATAAATACATGACACACACACGCACACATCCTCAGGGGCCATGCATCTGCATAATCAAATACATCAAATACAAATCTTCTTACTGTATGGTAGTTATTCATCTCCTGCAGTGTCTCAGCAAACGCTGCTAAACTGGACTGAAAAAAATGAAAAACAGTGTAATGTAGGGGGCAGCCAGTTTCTCCACGCTGCTCTAAATATAGAAGTTTAGAGAAGTGGAAAAATGCTGCCAAGGGGCATGTGACATTTCCCACTGATAACCTCAAAAAAAATGAAATCAAGTGAAACACCTCACAGATGGAGAGATTTAATTTTGTGAGAAAGCATGACAAGGAAAAAGGGAAGGGATGGAGAGGTTGAGTGACTGTAGAGAGAGAATGGGAACAGACAGAAAGATAGATACTGTAGATAGACAGACGGACACTGTTTGTGTGAGTGAGAGAGAAAGAGAGAGAGGAGAGAGAGAGAGAGAGAGAGAGAGAGAGAGAGAGAGATTCACTCAAATTAAATTCATACTAGCGGCTTACCCCAATGACCTCATCTCTGGTGGACTGCAGGGCGAGTTCTCTGATTCCATTCACAAACTGTTTGTTCGCTGTGTTATATGCCCTCCCAGCATCGATCATTCCAATGCACAGCTTCACCAGCTCCACAAAACAAAAAGTACCACACCGTCAATCATACTGACATCCAAGACATGTGATTAAACAGGTCCTCAAATCTAATCTCCTCTCAAAAAACCTACAGCTCATATTACATAAAGATGTCATCAGGCTCAAGTATAGGATATAATTTCAGGCAAGACAGCACTGTTTCCAGATCCTGTTGAAAATATTCAAAAAAAATATTTTTGAATTTTTTGATTTCTGTAGTGTCTACAAGAACTGTACACATGTCAGAAATGTCCATTTTCTAGCTATAGCACTTCTTCTACAAGTGTTAATGAGCAATTAACTCCATATGATTTTACTGGAGCTGCAGAAACCATTTGTCTGATGGATTTTAAGTAAAAGTCTCTTCACCTTGTCCAGCTTTGATTCCAACTCCCCGACATCCACCTCCACTTCCTCTACAGCAGCCCTGGCAACAAATCATCAGACGAACAATAAATAACAATAAGTGTATTCATACAAATTGTGGTCTGGAAACATTAAACAAATGATAAATAAAGATTTTAGCTCGGGTAATCATTTCAGACCAGTAGAATATTTTAGAAAGCAACAACAATGATTAATTATTGTAGGCTTGTAAAACCAAGTTCAATGTTACAAATCAAAACAGAACTAAGGCTTTACCACACTTGAATTATTAGAAACCTCGGATTCTTAGTCCTTCCAGAATTATGTTCAAACGCTAAGATGAACTCTTTGGGGCAGCTTTTAGCGATCTGACATGCTTTAACAGGATGAATGCTAATCGGCTGAATTTGATGAGCTGCACAAACTTTCTTCCACACATCAGTCATCCCTAAGACAAGCTCTGCTTCAGGAAATCAATAGCTGGCGGTCACAGTCCGTCCTCCATTTGACCTTGATCCATTATTTAAAGCATCAGCGAAGGGAATTCATCCATCTGCTAAATGACTGGGGTCAGAGGAGCCCTGTAAGGCCCTGTGTCTCCTGTTCAGTGTCACCACTACAAGATTAAAACACAGTCTCTTTTCACAGGGTTTCACAGAGGACAGGGCGGGTACAGCCCTCTGGCTCATGGGGGTTTGTGAGAGTTGGTGCAAAATTCGTGTGGTATTGATTTGTGCTATTCACATATGAAATAGACAACAGCTTTATACCAAGGGTGGAGCTCCTGTGTTAATTAAATACACAAACTGAAACAAATAAAAACGCCAAACTGACACGAAAATACACCTTCTATATGTAAAAATAGACACAAGAGCAATGAGTCCAGAACCCAGAGCTTGAAGTCTGTGATATTGACAGGAGAGAAGTCTGTGATGTTCCTCAGGAAGAATAAATTAAGACCAGTTACTAGGTCTGGGTGATGGAAACAAAACGCTCATGATTTCATGAACATCACCATCTTGACAACTGCACTGAACACATAAACAGTTTCGCACCTTGGTGAGGCAAGCGGGCAAAGTGACCTAAAAAACAAAACTACATGAACAGATTTTTTTGTTCCCACGTAAAAACAATTAATCCTGTCTATTCTTCTGTTTTATATTTAGAAATCATGACAATATAAACAGAGCAACATGCAAAATATCAGTGCTATCCAAAGAAAAAAACAATTGTGAAACGGAAGAACCAAAAAGAACCAAATTAACCAGCCCTATCACACTGCCTTGGTCTCTGGTATGATGAGTGCTATGTCTCCGAATCATGAACCTGAAGACATTAATGTAATAGAGTCATGACAGATCTACAGTGTACTTATTCCCAGCCAAGTATGCCATAACACTTGGTTCCCCTACGAACTTTGAGAAAAAGAGAAGGGAAAGAGATAAAAGAGAGTTAAGAGGAAAAAGTGGTATTCAATGTTGCTTGGTTATTCATCTCCACGGCAACCAAGGTTATTCCCTCCTCTCCTTCCCCGCAAAAAACATGTACATACCCACATACATATTAGCTGCCTACCCTAAGCAAGGCTATTCTGTGCAACTTCAAACTGTTTTCCATCAGTGGGTTTGGTGAATTCACAGCGTCTCTCAGACTACACTGACCCACCCACATTCATGTAATCTGACCACAGAGTCCTGGGTCTCCACACGCCTCCCTGAGACTCTGTGCAGTCATTTAGCTTCATTCTCTACAGATGGTCCCTGGTCCACTACTGCAGACACGTGCAGGTACACCACTTCTGTGTCAGGGCCAACATCTCTGCATCCACACACAGTGACCTCACACTATTAGTCAGTCTAACCCAGGGTTAATGCAGGGTCAACACAGGGCAGGCAGATGGTAAGACTGCAGGCTGTAGGAGCCAACACTACATGGATGAGGGCTGAAAAAGAAAGGGCTCTCAGATGATGTTTACCCTTTTACTGATAGGTCATTTCAATTACTTTGTTTTTTTTTTTCTTTTTTTAACTGTTGAAATCCAGTAAACAGCCATATCAATACACCACTTTAGGGGGCTGACAGAGTGAAAATAGCCTTGTTATCCTGTCTTAAAGATCAATAGTGAAAGATGTTGCTTTCTGCCCTCTCCTGTGAGAGCACCAGCAGGACTCCACAGATCACAGAGGAAACACTGCACTAGAGAGAGGGACAGGTTTTTGTTTTTTTCCTTTAATTCCTCTGACACTTAAGCAAACAAACAAACAAAAAAAACCCTTTTATTTGGCAAGCAGGGTTTTTTTGTGTGTGTGTGAAGTACTTTTTTTTGTAAATTTGTATGTGTTTTAAACAAACAAACAAAAACAGATACATAATCACTAATATGCATCCATACAATATTGGTTGTTAGAAACACTTTATCACGCTGACTGGCACAAAGCTGAGTGAGAAAGACAATGATGTCGAAGTAGTTGAGAGCAGCAGCATCAGTTTTCAGTGTTGTTTCTCTGCAGCTGGAAGATGGTGCGAAGGCAAATGTAGGCCACAGTGTCCCCTGGTAGCCTGTGATATAAGAGAAACGCTGTAGCCCGCAGACATCGCAGCCGAGAACTCGGCACCATTTAAAGTAACACCACAAACATTCGCATAATTTCATTATTTCCCCATGAAGCTGAGTCGGGAAAACGTGTTTGGGCTACTCGTGAGGTAAAATTCTCATCCGGTGGACAAAGAGACGCGAGTTGCCACGGCAGACAGTGTAGCGCTTTATTTCAACTCAATTCCTCACCGACTGTAATCACGTGGCCAGAGTGCGAATCATACAATGACAATTGGGGGGGGGGGGTCAATTTTTTTCTCCAAGGCTATATAGCATTAGATATATAAACGTTTTGACCCCCTCCCCCCCCCAACAGTTGTTTTTACCTATTTTGGGTGGGTCCAAGTCTTAATTAGGGGGGTCAGACCCCCCCCAATCCTCCTGTACTTTGAACCCTGCACGTGGCCCATGAATTGCTAAACAACACTTCTAAACTGTATTAAATATCGAATAAGTAACCGCATGCGACGTTAGTGCACCACATTATAATTTATATTCACAGGGTTGCCTACATGAGGGCTGTATGGTTATAATCCACCCTGGAGAAGACATATGCTGTTACATACTAATTAAACTGAGATAGGAAGACCAAAAATATTCTATTATCTCTGTTACATCTTACTGGTCATAACAACCGTCTACAGCTGAGGTGTATATGTCCAGACCAGAAGTGAGTAAACAGCCTGCGCAGATTAACGTATATTGACCGTGCCAAACATCACGCACTACAGATCCTTTAAATGCTCGTGTCTTGACAGGACGACCCGCTTTAATGCAGGTAGCGGCACGCCTGGGATGGAGTAAACTACAGATCATTCTGACACGGAAAAACCGGGGCCTGGCCTACTGCCAAACAAGCCCATTATAGTAATGGCTTTCACACAGTGGACACAGAGACTGTACTAAAGGCTACAGAAACTTTCACCTTCCACTGCACAACGATGAAGCTTCGTAGGGGGGGTTAGAATGAAAAAAGTCTAATGTATCATTTTGGATAAGTTTGGAAGGAATACTGGAAAGGGTTTTTTATGGAAAGAGTGCTTGCTATACATTCTTTGAAAAAACAGCTGAAGGATCTTCTTATAACAGTTTTAAAGAAGAAAGAAAAAGCCTCCTTTTTCCAGGCTGATCTAGTCCCTCTGCTGGTTCTTTACCTCAGTCATCACAGCTCTGTGGAACTGATGCATATTGCATGTGAAAAGGGAGGATCGGTTTAGACTCCCAGCTCCTAATTGTCCATGGTTTACAATGACTGCAAAACTCCTTTGACACATTAAGGGCCCACAAATCAGACCTTGTAACACATGCCCCATAAGACCAGAATCTCAACCGGGTTAGTCAGGGTCACGCTCCCTTTGACTGCTTGCCAGTGGACACAGACTGTCAGGTTCTTATATAACTGCAGACATCAACATACAATTAACGCTGCTCTCTGTTTGCGTTACATCATCAATATGATGACAGACAACTCGCACGCAGTGCGTTCTGTGAAAACAAACAAACAAACAAACAAAACACCGTGGTAGGATTGCAGGACCGGTGCTTAGATAGACAACGCACAATTGGACTTTCCAAACTGGGCAGAAAAAAACCCCCAAAGGGCAGCTGATGTCCATTACACCTAGAAACCACAGCAAACCCAACTCTACCATTCAGGACATAAGGAGTACATGCCACTGTCACTGTGAAAGACTTTGGCTGCTTCTAGTTTTATTCTCCACCTTTCTCACACCCCCTTGCCTAAACCAGCTCCAGGCTGCCTCAGCAATCTGTATGGTTGTGTGGAAAACCGTCAGCCCAGCAGGGCATGGTGCTCAGCTGTCAAAACAGATGAAATTACACGAGACTGCAATGTCTGCTATCTCGGAATGAGAATCCGCTTAGAATTTAGCCAATTGGTCTACGCTGCACCGCGTGGATCATTCCTGTGTGTTCACAGAAGCTTTTGGCTTTAGGTTTGTTATCACCTGCACTACAATCTGCACAGAGGTGTGGAAAATCTCCGCTGATATCTGCTAACCAGGGCTAAGGCACCTCCAGCTAAGAATTTATATGGTAGAGAATAAACCACAGCTGTCTATGGATGTCACAGCATTCATGGCAGACTGGGAGGCAGTGAGGGGTTTCTCTCCACCAGTGAAACCAGTCAAGTTCCCCAAAGCAGGACCAGGACTACAACAGCAGTGGTTCATGGAGCTGGCTTGGTTGTGTGTTTCTAAACAAATCTATGGCTGATATACCAAGGGCTAAACTGCCCTGTGGAACTGTAAAGGTGGACTTACACAAAGCAAAAGTTTACAGTTAAAGTTTATAACAGAGAACAAGCAAGATATATCTCCGCTGAAACACCAGCACACAACAGAGCCTTTTTGAACAGTTAACAGAATAAAAAAACGGCCTCTAAAGCAGGACTGCACACAAAGCCTGTTGTGATACCACTGTCAGCAAGTCACAGACAAGAGCACAGAATCACAACTGAACTTCTCTTTGGGTATTATCCAGGGTCTGACTGTAATCTCACATCTCTACTCAGTGTCATTCACTCAGTTCCCTTGGTTCAAAGAAAGCACGGTCTCCTATGAAATAAAGAGCGTTTTACAAAATACAACATCATGTGGCCCATTACAAATAGAAAATCACGTGACAGAGAAACTCAGATCATTAAACATTTGAAAATGTATGACTCACAGCAGTTACAAGGACAAATATAAAATGGGAGAAATATAATGTCTACTCCATTTAATCTGGTCGTACCCCTGCCCTCTTGTCTTATACCCTGCTGTTATGTGCTGGACTGTCTCAGGGGCATCTTTGCACAGCCTGCACCTTGGGTCCTGCCTGGTGTGGTAAACCTCGTCCGCTATTGATCTTGTACTCAAGGCCTGTTCCTGTGCTGCCATGATTTTGGTATTTGGCAGATGCTTTTAGCCAAAGCGACTTACAATAGGTGCATCAGTCAGATTCCTATTACCTCATAAGCAGAGATCACAATAAGACTGAGCATTAATTTACCCCTTCGTATTGCGCCCCTGGAATACTTTGACAGTGAGTGACAAACATAGATACAAGGTTTTTTTTGTGTTTTTTTTTAATCAATGTAAAGAAAGGGAGGTTAGGCAGTGGGGGACAGGTGGGTTTTGAAGAGGTGGGTTTTCAGTTTCCGTTCCACCACCCCGGGGCAGTGGCGGAGAAGAGGCGTGGTCGGGAGGAGTGGCTGCCAGGTTCCCGAAGTGAGGGGACCGTCAGTTGACCAGAGGTTGTAGAGCAGAGGGTTCTAGTAGGGGTATACGGAGTTATTAGGGACTGAAGGTATGATGGGGCAGAGCCTCTTGTGGCCTGATAGGCCAGCACGAGTGTCTTGAACTGGATGCGGGCAGCTAGCGGAAGCCAGTGGAGTGCAGTAAGGAGCCAGTAGAGTGCAGTAAGGATCAGTGCCTCTGTGCTGTCCTTCAATCCAGCCTTGTCCAGCCACCAGTAGGGTTTCTCGATGTCAGTCACTTCCTCTATTTGACGGTGGTACATGCCGTGCAGGGGCTTGTCCTTCCATGATAGTTCCTGCTCCTGTTCCTCCTCCTTCAGAGGTTTCTGCTAGCTGAGATATTCACTAAGCACTTCATCACTTGGGGCCATCTTCCTGATATAGGCTCGGATCTTTGTTGTCTCATCCTGGATAGTGGCTCTGACGCTCACTAGTCCTCGGCCTCCCTCATTCCGCCTAGTGCACAGTCTCGGGATGCTGGGTTTGGGGTGAAATCCTCCATGCATTGTACGGAGCTTTCTTGTCTTGATGTCAGTGGCTTCTATCTCTTCCTTTGGCCATCTTATTACTCCAGCAGGGTATCTGATGACTGGCAGGGCATAGGTGTTGATAGCCCGGACCTTGTTGTTCCCATTCAGCTGACTTCTCAGGTCTTGCCTTACTCTCTGCAGGTATTTGGCAGTTGCTGCTTTCCTAGCAACCTCTTTGTCATTCCCATTTGCCTGTGGGACTCCAAGGTACTTGTAGCTTTCCTCGACATCTGCTATGTTGCCCTCTGGTAGTACAATCCCCTCAGTTCTGACTACCTTTCCTCTCTTTGTTACCATCCAACCACACTTCTCAACCCTGAATAACATGCCGATGTCATTGCTATAGATCCTAGTGGTGTGGATCAGTGAGTCGATGTCTTGCTCACTGCTGGCATAATATATATACACATATATGCATATATATACTGAGCATGTGTGTGTGTATTTTTAATGTGGATTTTCAGATAATAAACACTTGGATCACAGAGAAAAACTTCTGAAGTCTGCCACACTTTGGTTTCCTCTTTGAGAGAAATCTCAAATATTTCATTTCAGCATCACTTGTTTTCCTGTGTATTCCCACAGCCTCAGGACCATCTGTCTCTGTATCTGGGAGAAAAGGTGAAACGAACGTATGCCCGGCTGGAGGACATCTGCTTTCATACAAAGGCCAGACTCATTTGCATTTTCTTGCTCCCATTAACACTGCACTGTCTACACTAACTAAAGACCCATAGGTAGATCAGTTACACAAACATAGCTGCAACTGATTATAAAAACGCTAAATGAGTCCTTTCTCTGTCATTAAAACAAGTTTATAACGGACACATGTAAACACACATATTCATTCAGCATTTACGCTTTTTTTTTTTTTCGAAAATCAGAATTTAGCACACCACACAAGATAGCCTTTCCATCTGCACGCTTATTGGACTATAACTGAACCTTCTGCTAAATGACCACTGGCTCAACTAAATGATGTACTGCATGAAATGATAGATGATAAGTATTCGTTTGTCCACCAACTGTGCGTGCCGCCTCCGCCTCCACCCCCTCAAATTTTTGCTCATGTATGTTGTAAGCATCTTATAGCAATGTGCTGGACATGTTTTGTGTGAGAAAAAGCCCCTTGGCACGATACAGCCGCATATACCCAGCGCGTGCATTGAACCGCAAGGCAGTGACAGTCCGTCAGTCCAAAAATGTATGTTTTATAATAAACACCGGTAAGCATTGACGGCTCAATGCACCGATGACAGATAAATCAATGATCGAATTTTACAAAGATAAGAAATGGCAGAATACGTAATTAAAGATTCACAAGAGCACATATGCGACAAAGATGCGATTATTATTATTATTATTATTATTATTATTATTAAATATGCAATAACGCATTTAATAGCAGAGACGACACCAAAATTAGGCCTACCGGAATCGTGGGGAGTCTTTCAGGCATTCTTCAAAATCCACCGTCACCTTCATTTTCTATGAACTGATTTAAGGAGAGCAATGACAGAAGCTGTGTCTCAAAGCGATACAAAACCGGAACGGGCAACACTCCAAGCATCGATTCAAGGTTTTCACGATTATCTATCAGATTACAAGGATATGCAGTCGTATGAGGATTAACAAAACGCTAAATCATGTGTCAAACATAAGTAAGCTTTTATTGCTAATATGGTCATGGCAACAATTTCTCTCGTGCCCGGTGATTCTCTGTCCAACGAGCCATCGCTATCTCCCACCCCATCCAGCTGTCCATGCTATTGTGCGCATGTGAATGTCAGAAAACCTAGCCAATGGGATTCTTCCACTATTGTTTCCTGTTACAGGGCTGACATCATAAGGTATAGGAAGCATATACTACTTTGAAATTCGTCTACGAAGGGAGATATTATATTAAAGATATGCTCATTGCGAATACTAGCTCACTGAGAAATATTACCGAGGATAGTCCCGTTTGTACAACATAGGTTCCACTCAGCTCTACTTTGGAAAGAGTGCCATCTGCTGGACACAGCCTTACATTACAACGTCTTATTTTTTCTCCAAGTCTATGTGCATATGAATGGGCTCTGGTCTTCCGACAGCGTGGTATAGACATACTCTACCAGTGCCTGTGTTCTGGACGCAAGTCTCTTCTTTTCTACAAAGCTAGTGAAGCGATTAAGGTCCTGTCAAGATCCGGCGGGACCAATATAGGTTAGAGGTCAGAGACTGGAGATCCCTGCACACTAGAGGGAGGAGAGAGACTCCTTGGATATCCTTAGAATTTGGGGCCTCATGTGTTCAAAAGTCAGGACTATAAGACTGCACTTACTATACACATCTATTCTATCTACTCTATCTATATATCAGACAGACAGATAGATAGATTAGTTAAAACTTGTTGTTGTAACAGTTTAACCAAAACAGTTTGTCAGTGTTCAAATGCAACAATTTTGAGCTCATTACAATGAACTGAGAAAGACACAGAAGACAACTGCAGTGAAAGCCATCCGCAGGTCTGTTCTTCGGCTTCAGAACTGCACATGACTAGTCAGGACATATTCTGTCATATCACAGTGAGTGATGAAATGAAATTATGTGTGTAAATGTTCTCTTTTCACAAAACTATCACTGTATGGAAATTTACCTGCAATCAGCGACAAAACAGGCTATAAATGGGAACTGTGGAACTGTGAGGATGTTTTTAGCTGTTTCAAGCATAAAGCACACTTCTAAACAAAATCACTGATTAATAAAACACAGAGACCATTTTCTTTCATCTTTTTCACTGGCCTTTTCATTAGTTTGGACACTTTGGCTTAATTTATTCTAGTTTTACCACAGGACATTGCAACAACAGTGCACTTCACAGTTCAAAGGGGAAAAACTGCCAATTTGACAGAACTTTGTGACTAATGAAAAGAAAGTTACAGTTACTAGCCAGTTTTGATACAGAGATGCCAGTTGAGAAGCAGTGTGGAAATGCTCTGGTTAGTTTCTGGGTTACTGTTCCGTGAGGTGGATACTATAGAGACAGACTGGCAGTTACACTGAGTAGATGGCAGTTTCATGTCTTTTTAACTCACTAGACAACAGTGACCATGAACATGATTAGTGCTTTAAATAACAAAATAAAACTTCAGCACATTCTTACACTGCACAGCTCCATCATTTAGGGTCTAAAAATGAATTCTGGTTATTGCTCTAAGTACATGTACACCAGTGTTTTCAACATATCATTAAGCAGAAAAGAAAAACTACAAACTTTATCCCAAACAACCATAAATCTCTCTCTACTCTTAACTTGACAAGGCCGTGTTTCCATAGTATCCCAGTCTTGCATGCTGAGATGAAAACTGAAGGTTCCTGTTACACACACAGTTACTCAGCAAATGTATCTGTGACTCACTCCTCCAAACAGTACAGATTTCCAGTCCACATTCAGTTCATTCAGATTTCAGACATGCACACGTCTGCTGTTCCTATCGCCGGCTTTGACCTCATCATTATTCCATCTGTTCAGCTGTCATGGCTGTTAAGACATGCCACTAGAGAATAAACCACATTTTTAATGGCACATACAACACGTGAATGTTGACCAAAACCTGTCAATAAAACAAAAATTATTCTATCCGACAAAAAAAAAAAAGAAAAAAAAAGCTTAAAACAAATGTTTGAGATGAAATCTACAAACATTTGGAGGTGCATATTAAAAGAACACTTCTGTAATAGAGCTGAATGCCTCCCATTGGGAGAACAAAAAAAATTCTCTCATATTAAATCAACTTGTGAAGTTGACAAACAGACATTTTTTTTTAATGTTAGAATATGCCAAGGCCTCACAGTAAGAGAATAACTGAAGCAGCTTGATACGAATCCAGAGTGGACTGTGTGAGATTTTAACAAGGTGTAAACTGCGATAGCTTAATAAAAGCTTACACTGCCTGTGAGATCAAAAAAATGTGCAGGATGTTACCACTGGTCAGTTTAGTATGTAGTAAGTTGTCTTGTAAACATAATAGCAATAGTTTTCTCAGTTTCCTTTTGTGACATTCTAGAAGACCTTTGCATACTAACTTACTTCAACACAATCAGTACCTTTGCCACTTAAAAGAAAAAAAAAAGATCTTCTACTATATTTGGCTTTTAAAACAAACTTGTGCTCAAAAAAACACACTCACTGCATAAGCTAAGTCTTCACAGAGTAAAACTACTGAATTTAAAAACCACTGAAACTACTGAATGCTCATTTAACGTTTTGAATACTAAAGAATGGCTATGAGAGCAGCTGGTTTAGTTAGTTATTACTAGTGATACAAATGTGTATCATATCTTTGTGCCGTCCAGTCAGGAAATAAATCAACAAAACAAAGTCATGAGTTTGTTTTAAAAGAAGAAACCCAAACCTGTGCCTTTTCACTCAAACCCTTTAAAGAAACACAGTAACACAAGGCTTTAGTTTCTCTGTCTGGAAATGCTGGATTCATTAACGTGTGTGTGTGTGTGTGTACTCTAGGCTTTAGTTTCTCTGTCTGGAAATGCTGGATTCATTAACAAGTGTGAGTGTGTGTGTGTGTGTGTCTTATGAGTTGATTTCCAGGGGTCTCTTCAGCACAGCACTGTACTTTAACGGAGCTCCGTCAGATTTCAGTGTTACTTCAAGCAGAGTGAAGATGGAGATCTCCTGTGGGGGAACACAGTGTCTGTCAACAGGAGCATCACTCACAGTCTCTCTAGTCATGTCAGCATCTCACTATCACACCCAGCACAACATCATGGCAATCAAGTCACCTCCATCTAGCTTTCAAACCAGTTGCTCTAAACTGATCAAACGTATTTAAAGCAAATATGATAGAAAACCTGTGGAGAGGGCTATGGTAGTGTACCTGCTCTACAGAGCCCTTCTCCGGGTCATCTGTCGCCCAGACCAGGGTCATCTCCGGACGTTTGCCCACCTTACGGAATCGAAAGGACTCCAGGCCTTCCACAGACTGAAACAACACACACACATACACACACACACACGAATATCAACATGAATATTCTCTCTGTTATGGCAAAAATAAAGGCAGGTTGGCAGAGTTTTCTCTCTTTGTGTAAACCGGGTCATGTTTAAGGAGTTTGTTGAGTAACTTGTTATTTTGAGTCACAGTTTTTAAGGATTACTTCACACTTTCACTTTTAAATCTGATGAACAAACATTTAAATAACACACTAATTTAACAGAGAAAACCTACGATGAAATTACATGAAATAATCGGTCATCATGATATACAAAAGCAAACCTTTATTCATACTCACATTGCAGTAAATCCTTTTCTGCACCCCGTACCTCAGTACAAGAACGTCAAAGGAGCGGTCCAGTACTCCCATCACCATGGCCTCAGAGTCCAGTGGACCACACTCCTGTCAACCATACAACACCAGCAACACGGTCAGTTTAGTTCACGTTAAGAGTTGTGTTGATCGTGTGTCTCCACAGTGGGGTGTGTCTACAGGCATTGCCTATGTGTTCCTAAATTCTACAGTGATGAGTATTAATCTATTTTGTCAGTGAATTTCTTGTGAAACTTTCCTAACTTTTCATTCGACCCAGTTGTTTGCCTTTAGAAGTAACAGACCATTCCATATAAAGCCATGTTCATACAAAAGCATGCTTTACATAATGAATGTGTGATCTTAAACGCTACTGTCCCACAGAGAGCTGGAGAAAAGAAGATGACATCTGAGGGTTGTCTAAGACAGTCACACACACGGATGATTTTCAGCGATGTATCACCTTCACAAAGACGGCAAAGAACAGCTCCGCACTCAGTTCCTGCACTCTCTTAGATGCCGTCTTCTTATCGTTGCAGTGGCAGGCCTGTTTATGCACCTCCTCTACGGAGAGACCCAACTGTGGTCCACAGCCTGCCAGCACGCACACGCATGCACGCACACACACACACACAGGCACACACACAAACACACACACACACACACACACACACACAAATGTTAGACGAATGGGGTAGGATTTAAAAAAGATTGAATTATAAAGGCCTTAACATGTCGGTAAAGGAAAGCTGGTGAATGTGTGTGTAAGTCATAGACTGTGTGTGACTTACGCAGTGAGGCAGCCAGCAGACGGTGTACAATGACATCTGCGTACCGTCTGATGGGAGAGGTGAAGTGCGTGTACAGGGGTACGTTAAGGGCGTAGTGACGAAACAACTTCTCATCTTTCAATGCTCCAGTGCAGAAATAGAGAGCTATCTAAAAATACAAACATAAAGAAACAAACAAAATAAAATGAACATTCCTAGCGACACGATTTCTGCTCAAACGTATATGACGTGAGAAGTCATATACGTCAAGAAAAAGACAATAGAACAGTGTATACAGGAGAATTGTTCTGAAAAAGTCTGTGCATCACTCCATTTAATTATTAGAGGAACAACTTTTTACCATATGTTTGGGTTGTCCCTAAAGTCAAAGAGATGTTCACCAGCCACAAGATATTTAAAAAGATATGATCCTTTATTCATCTATAAACAGCAGAGTGACCTGGCTGTGAACACACATGCCTTCGACCTTTGTGCATAGCCTTATGCACTCAGGACTGACAGTACAGACAGAGAGAGACAGCAGGAGAGAGGACAGACAGTACAGACAGAGAGAGACAGCAGGAGAGAGGACAGACAGTACGGACAGAGAGAGACAGCAGGAGAGAGGACAGACAGAGAGAGACAGCAGGAGAGAGGAAAGACAGTACGGACAGAGAGAGACAGCAGGAGAGAGGACAGACAGTACAGACAGAGAGAGACAGCAGGAGAGAGGACAGACAGTACAGACAGAGAGAGACAGCAGGAGAGAGGACAGACAGAGAGAGACAGCAGGAGAGAGGACAGACAGTACGGACAGAGAGAGACAGCAGGAGAGAGGACAGACAATACGGACAGAGAGAGACAGCAAGAGAGAGGACAGACAGTACAGACAGAGAGAGACAGCAGGAGAGAGGACAGACAGTACAGACAGAGAGAGACAGCAGGAGAGAGGACAGACAGTACGGACAGAGAGAGACAGCAGGAGAGAGGACAGACAGTACAGACAGAGAGAGACAGCAGGAGAGAGGACAGACAGTACAGACAGAGAGAGACAGCAGGAGAGAGGACAGACAGTACAGACAGAGAGAGACAGCAGGAGAGAGGACAGACAGTACGGACAGAGAGAGACAGCAGGAGAGAGGACAGACAGAGAGAGACAGCAGGAGAGAGGAAAGACAGTACGGACAGAGAGAGACAGCAGGAGAGAGGACAGACAGTACAGACAGAGAGAGACAGCAGGAGAGAGGACAGACAGTACAGACAGAGAGAGACAGCAGGAGAGAGGACAGACAGAGAGAGACAGCAGGAGAGAGGACAGACAGTACGGACAGAGAGAGACAGCAGGAGAGAGGACAGACAATACGTACAGAGAGAGACAGCAGGAGAGAGGACAGACAGAGAGAGACAGCAGGAGAGAGGACAGACAGTACAGACAGAGAGAGACAGCAGGAGAGAGGACAGACAATACGGACAGAGAAAGACAACACGGACAGAGAGAGACAGCAGGAGAGAGGACAGACAGTACAGGCAGAGAGAGACAGCAGGAGCGGCAGTGGCAGTGTTCTGACCTGCATGGGCTTGGAACACATGTGAGAGAGCACTTCCTTCCTGGCACTGGTGTACGGGTCATTGCCAAGAGTTTCATTAAGACTCCGCTTTACAAATAAAAAGGACAGAGACAGTTTAGTGTCAAACACGTCACAGAAAATAGACTGGGACGAACATTAAAAAAAAACAATTTGTTAGCTGAAAAGATTACTAATGTAATGTACAGTAGACTGGCCTACAGATCATTAAATCTGCCAATCAACAGTAGACTGGCTTACAGTTCATTAAATCTGCCAATCAACAGTAGACTGGCCTACAGTTCATTAAATCTGCCAATCAACAGTAGACTGGCCTACAGTTCATTAAATCTGCCAATCAACAGTAGACTGGCCTACAGTTCATTAAATCTGCCAATCAACAGTAGACTGGCCTACAGTTCATTAAATCTGCCAATCAACAGTAGACTGGCTTACAGTTCATTAAATCTGCCAATCAACAGTAGACTGGCCTACAGTTCATTAAATCTGCCAATCAACAGTAGACTGGCCTACAGTTCATTAAATCTGCCAATCAGCAGTAGACTGGCTTACAGTTCATTCTGCCAATCAACTCTGTCTGTTTGTGGAATCGTGAGGCACAGTATATAATAACCATAGACACTAAAATATGTCCCATGTTCAGATTAAAGAAAATCATTCCCAATGTATCAAATCAGTACCAACACAAGCACATCCACTCTGGGCAGTTCAGCCTGTAGGGGGTGGTATGTACAACCTTCAGACTGTCAAAAGTGTCACACTCTCACAAAAGTAAATAAAATAAAATAAAATAATAAACAAATAATAAAGAAGACCCAACAGTGCTACTGGTTCTACAGGTCTGCTCTGTTTATGTTTGAGCAGCTGACGAGAGTGTGTGTGCGCGCGTGTGAATTCTCACATGCAGTGCCCCAGAGGAAGACAGATCGATGTCCAGGCCCATCTGGTCACAGAACTCCTTCAGGTCGTCGACCATTTTGGTCTGGGGAGGCGGGTGGCGTCGCAGTAAGGCCAGCTCTGGGAACGATCCGTATACTTTATGTGCCACCGCCATGTTGGCCAACAGCATAAACTCCTCTACCAGCCTGTTGGGAACAGGACAAACAAATGTGCTCAGAGGGGTGTTTTAGGCCTGGTTTTTGGAGATTTTAGGCTAACATGTCCTCTCAGTGTTCAAGTGGTAAAATTGCATTTTCGTGTCATTAGAATTTAAACAAACTGGAGCGGACTCCACATAGCCTCACCCCAATCTGAGGACAATTAAAGAAACTCGATACAAGTGATTTTCATTCTGCTTGCGTGTTGTTTGTTTGGCTTATGTGTTTCAGTAACGCGGAGGTTCAGTTCCCAAATAAGGATAAACCGAACATGATTTAAAAGAGCTGTTTTTGATCTGATTGAGTTACGGCTTTTTCGATAACAGAGACATGTTTCTAGAGAGACAAGAGAAAAGATGACATACTTGTTGCTGTCTCTGTACTGGTAAACGTAGCATCCTTGGGGCATCCCAGAATCTTTATCGAGAGTGAAGGAGAGTTTCAGCTGCAATGGAGGAAAGCTCTGTTAATGGTAATCACAATGCAATGATCCTGAAAGAGAAACAGATTCGTACACTCTGGACTAAGCACGGGGTTTTTCTTGGAGAACCTTGTAGAACCTTTTTCTTGGGAAGACGGAAAAATTGCCAAATTGAGGGAAAGCATTAATTAGTCATCATTATTCTTTAGGTCAGAAATATCCTCTGTTGATGATATGATAAATGCTTTTATTCTTTTTTTTTTTTTCCAATCTCATATTTCAGTTTTCATAAACAACCGCAGGCTCTGATGAGTGAGAATCTGTTGAGGGAATGTTTGAAACATGCTTCATCCAGTTTCTCTACAGGGATTTGCTGACAAATCAGAGGTGTAGCCAAGCAAAGACCAAACCTGACTGCTCTATTCTGAAAACATGAGACAGCAAAAAAAAAAAAAAAAAAAAAGAGAGAGCTCTGTCTTCATTAATTATCGTCATCAACACTACTTCTGACTAATCAGAGAGCCATCTGTCTTGAGAAGAGATGGCATCGCAGACTCCCTGATGAAAGGGATGTGTATGGAGGCAGAGTGTGAACCAATGCCAAAAGAGCCAAAGTGTACAAAAGGAAAAAAAACAAAATCACATTCAGAAGGGTACACCACCCATAAAAAATCAATCTTTTCAGTCAGAGACAGGGCAGGAACAGCAGGCATTGTGTTCTCAAAACCCTCATGTCATTTCCAGTTAATGACTGCCATAAGATATTGGATAAAGCAGGAGTACAAGCACTTTGGCGCATCAAAATGTAAAATGGGTATTATAAAATGATCGTCTTGGCTGGCTGGCCTCGGCAAAGACCACAACCCTTTTGAACTGACATCAACTTACACTCTAGAAAACTGTGAACAATCTGACGAAACAGTTTCCGTAACGTTTCTTGTGTTTCTGTTGTATCAGCAGACTGTGGGTTATACCGTGACATTATTTTAAGTTGTTCCTGTTTGTTTATATCACAGAAAATCCATACAATGTACTTGTGTGAAAACCACCAGGAAGTGCTTTAAGGATGCGTTGTTGTGTCTCTAACCCTTTCCAGTCGCAGTGCCCCGCCCTCAAAACGCTGACTGCGCAGTTTCTTGGCGATGCTGTGCAGGTCGAGGACGGCCCGGTGGATCTCGTCCACAGAATGTTCCGGAGAGCAAGGCGGGAGCTCCTCGGCGGTAAAGAGTTTGTCGGGATCCTCGATCATGCTCTGAGCGTGGTCGTAGCTGAGTTTCACACAGGAGCGGATCACAGAGCGACCGAACCACTCGCTAAGGATCTGAGGAGAGGAGACACAGCCATGACAACCAGTCAGAATCAGCCAGTCTGTCCGCAGAGGGCAGAGCCAAGAAAGACAGCAGTGAGAGACTGGCTGTGGACCACGTGTACAGCTTTAAAAAGCAAATGAAGCTTAAGACATGTTGGCGTGTAGGTATGCCATGCACTTCTCTTAGATACCCGTATAAAGTAACAATCTATCACCACTGGATTTTTCCACTCTGTCTAATCAGACAGGAGACGGGGGTGGGGGTGTTATTTGGGAGACAGAGGCCTCCTAAAGGCAAACACAGTACCTTTCCCTCCGGGGAGAGTTTCCAGATGACAGAGAAAGTCAGCCGGTCAGTAAGAGGATTCAAACTGCACAGCTCTTCACAGAGAAGACGCGGCAACATGGGGATAACCTGCATCAGGGCCACAACATCCACTGGGTTAAACAACAACAACACTACTACTACTACTACTACCACTACTACTACTACTACTACTACTAATGAACTTGTACAGTTTTATCCTCAAAGAGGTACACAGAATAACAATTAAGTAAACAAATCCCAAAAAATATTCCACTTGGGGAAAGAAAACATATTTGAATATCCTTTTGGATATTTATCCAAGTTTTGTTTTAAGACAGGTCATATTGGGTTGGACATATAAAGAAAACAGTGTTCGACGTTAGCTAAGGTGTACTACCTGTTTAAAACACGGTCATCTATCATGCTGAGAACGTAACATTAAACTTGTTTGGAAATAAAACAGAGAATTATTGCTGAACAAAGAATTACATCTTAACCAAAGATCTAATCTGATCTGTACATAAATTGAGGATAAGAATGTTCTGTTATGTTTGTAAAAGATCAAAGCTCAGTTTCTATGTATAGAACAAGAAATATTTATGTGACAAAGCAAAAGGGGAATGTTATCATAAACTCAGGAAGTCTGTTCTGAGGACCTCGAGTTACCGTATGAACAGACAAAGACAAAAAAGTGATCACAGAGACACAAAAACATAAAATTTGACAACCATTCAGGTCAAACTTATTAACACATTTTTTCTTTTCAAAACGATACTGCTGTTGGTCCGCACCAAACACCCTTTCCTATGGCTTCCACTGCTGTCCTGTCATTAACTGTTTTTTTCCATCGTTTTCTGTGATTCAGTCTTTTCCAAATAAACGTCACTCTGTCAACAGTTAAACTCTGATGCCCCAAGCAAAGTTGATCAATCACAAGAACTGCAGTTTCTGGTAATTTTTCTCTTCATGGTGCTAGTTTCAGATCTCAGTAAAACGCTGGGAAATGGGGTTTTAAAATGTATTAAGTGTGATTAAACCTTAAATATATCTGAAAGTGTGAACATGTGGAAAATCTGTAAGAATCATAAATTAAATGCTAAGATAAAAGTGTGAATGGTGAAAAGACATGAAGTTCCAGGAGAAGAAGTAGAAAATTGGAGAAAAACCTTCTGAACCATATAGACGCTGGTGGCTCGACAGCCAGCAACAAAATCCAATGCGCTCCCTTCCTTCACAAAATAACTCACATCAGCAATGTGTACGCCAACTTCAAAGTTCCCTGAGAGGTTAAAACGAAACAAGAACAGAAAAAGACTAAATAGCAAGTAAAAAGATTTGGCTTCATGCGACATCAAGTTCTGCATGTTAAACACTATTACCCTGTTATTTTCTATTGCGTGAACAACTTACCGTCTGGGAGCTGTTTGCAAGACAAGGCATCATCCAGATCTCTAGCAGTCGATGGGTCAATTGTGAATATGCATTCCCTCCTAAAGGAACACGCACAGTTATGGGAAATCATGGCCTCTATATGCATTACCATACAGAAAACAACTCAGACATTATCAATGCGTTTCATTATACAAAACATTAGAACAGAGAATCTCCGCCTACTTTTTCTTTAACAATGTGTTAAGAGTTCAGGTGAAATGCTAGCTGCGAGTTTTTACTTGGCAACAATCTG
Organism: Chanos chanos; assembly: GCF_902362185.1. Lineage (NCBI taxonomy): Eukaryota > Metazoa > Chordata > Actinopteri > Gonorynchiformes > Chanidae > Chanos > Chanos chanos. Next base: position 23,839,835 of record NC_044499.1, on the reverse strand, counting down.
TAGGCCTATTATCTCTCAGTCAAAAAATGTACTTGTGCACAGCAATACATGAACATAGGAGATCAAATTTTCCACAGAATGACTGACACAAATTATACAAGCTAATAAACAGGGGAGTCTGAGCATTGAGCCTTGAGGAACTCCTTAAGACTTTCTGATTACGTTCACACTAGGATATGGCATGACACAGTTTTTCTCTGGCAAGTCCATTTACCTGAGATCCCTCCTTTTGGAGAGCTCCTCTGGGGGAATGGTCCAAGGCAGGGCTTGGGGGAGACAGGCCAACACTTCCTCCGAAAATTCAGAGAAGTCGACATCATACTCTGTTAGGATAGCTTCAGTTTCAGGCTCAATCTCACCAGCTTGGCCTAAACTCTTAGCAAGGCGCCTGAAACAGTGAGTGAAATGAAAAATCGAATCACGACAGAGCCTCCCTGAATGTGGCCGAGCAGGGTAAAACTCAGGACGCAGCCTGCATTCATTTGTAAATGTGTTGTTCAGCTACTAATCAATCATTGGAAAGGAATGATAAAAAAACACTTTCAGTTAAGGTCCAAAATCCAAAAGCAGAAACAATGGAGTTGGTAGACATTTGATATTCTTCCACGGTTTATTTTTCTCCAAGGTTTCCCGTTCCAAAGTGAAAACTTACCCTTCTGCAAAATTGCTATCAGCAGGCCAGTGGGTGATGCGGCAGATGAAGAGGGTGTTGGCGTAGTCAGATGGCCGGGAGGGGAAGTCGGCAGGGCAGTCTGACAGTGGCACATTGACCCTCGGCACTCGATAGTCAACAGGAGAGAACATTGCAAAGTTCTTGTCCGGGAGGAACTTGATAAAACCTGATGCTGCTCTGGAGTGCTTCTGTTCAGTGATGAAGACCACCTGAAAGAAAAACTCAAATGTCAACACGTTGTCACCGTCCAACAGCATGAGCATGTGCTCATAATCAATATCCATCTTAATCATAAACAAATTATCACATAAGAGGAACATCAAAGCTGTTCAGAAAGACGTCAACCCCAAAACACAGCCAACAACAAGAATGCTCAAAATAAAACCTGCAATTTCTCGACTGTCTGCTGAAAGTAATCTAGATGGCATAACAAGTGGGATTTTTGAGAGGTATGAGTTCAATAATTCTCTGTTAAAAGGAAAATGTTAAAGCATTTTACTACAATACTCAAAAACATTTGACTACAATTACATGTGAACTGCTACTTCTTTATGTCTTGCTACAAGCTGAGCTCAATGATCCGGAGTCTTAGTGTTACACAGTCATAGTGACAGTCTTTCATAGAGAGCAAATACTATTTTGGAGCATTATCAACATGTTACCTTTACACCCTTTACGTTCCCTGTAACCAGATTTAAGTTGATTAAGTCGACCAGATGTAAGTTGATTTTAGGGTAAAGAAACCATGAGTTTCAACTTCATACAGACAAACAAAGATAAAATAATGTGCTTCAAATAGACCGTTCACCTTTGCAGTCCGTTGTACAGCTCTCTCTGCCTTAGAGCCAGGGGTGTCAAACATATCTTTGTGTATGTTTTCATCATTTTTTGGAGTGACAGGAACTAAAACAAAAGAAGCAAACGCTGATCCCAAGAGAAGATATTTTATATACAGGCCCTCAAACATCACAGCCTTAAAATGGAAACTCAAATCCTTGGTTTCTCAGACATGGTATGGAGCACAGTCATGTGTTGTAAAAAGAACTGAATCACATTAATAAATACATTGCATAATTACAGCTCTATATTAAATCACAAATCCTGCGGTCTTACAGTAGACAAATATTAGCCTGACTGAACAGCCAAGTAAACAGAGGATTATGTGTCCATCATTCGAAACTAAATGTATGTACATCCATTCCTTTTATTGTGTTTAATAAAAAAAATGACGAGGAGGATTTGGTGAACTACGGGATTTATGTATTGAACGATTCATATTACATACTGGATAACTGCATGGCTGTAGTACCCTCCTTTGTTGGGTTCTAGACAGATAATACTTAATGAAACTGTCTGTTCTTTACCTACACTAATATTTGCAGTCAGCCAGTTGAGAGAGTTGAACATCTATTTTGCCTTGCATCTCAAACCAATGTATGGCCATCAAGCTTAACCTGCTTACAGCACTGCTGACCCTAGCTGATGACCAACCGTTGCTGTTCTCTGTTAAACATCGACGAGCGAGGCACTGCAGCTCCTGCCAAATGAACCCAAACTTTACCGCTCTGTCAAAGCTAATCTTCCTCTAGTCATGGTGGCCAAACTAATGGGTGACTGACAGTTTTCATACCTGACCCTGAGCATAATGGGATGTTGACAGATCAGGAACCACACTTGTGTAGAAGCGTCTCCTTTTGACAAATTTGTTTTTATCCCTTAATGAATTGGGTGCTTCTTTTATTTTGTTATAAGCACAACAGGAAATGCCAAACTGGTTTTGACACAGTCTGCAAATCCCTTGCAGATCAAAAATTTGGCAAACATTAGCCATAGATTCAATTTAAACTTTGTTAATTAGCTTAAAGGAAACTTTCAACTGTCAATCTTCTAATGCACAAAAAAAGAACTTTTTCTCACCAGCTGTAAGAGTGCTCTATGAATAAACAAGGTAAAAACACCAACCCCCCAAGTGTAACCTTCTCAGTTCTTTCATGTTGTAAACAAGTGCAGGTGTCCTTCAAAGGTTGTAAACACATTCGGACTGTGAAGAGTAACGTGACAAAGAGTCATCTGGATTCAAGACAATGAGGCATTAAGAGGTCTTGGTTTTTGAATAGTCTATTCACTCCGAAACAATCACCTCTTTCACTGTTTGCTAACTTCAGCTGCCACATGCCCTGATTCTGAACTGACAATCTGGAATCTGTTCTAATGTTGTGGTTTACAAGTTTTTAATGATTTAATATGTGAATATTTTAGGGAGGCAAGTACTGGCAAAACTGACCTCAATCAATCTTATTTTTTTTCTGTAGCTATCAAAACTGACACAAAAAACTGGCAAGCTGCAGTGTCATCGACGTGCGTAGAAACACAGAAACTTCCTCAGTCGATGAACAGTGAACTCTGATGCACTTCGTCATGTCTTCAGGGGTGGCAATACAGCATTTAACTTATCAATCTGTATTCCCCTGATCTTTAACCTAGCCTCTGAGGTACCGTTACTATGACGACTCTTGACCACAGGGATAATGGCTTAAACATTCTTTCTCCCACAAGTAAACAGAAAATTCCTTGATCCCTGATGGACAATGCATGCTCTGATCCCTGTGATTGTGACAGAGGCTGGGATGGAGAATAAGGGGCCATACCTTTTCCAGTGAGAATCATGTTCTCCACCCTGTTGACGAGATCTTCATCACTGTACTGGGCCTCCACTATAATGTCAGGACTTGCCGGGACCTCTGTCCTCTCCTTCTCAGACGCTTTCCCCGCGGGAGTCTGTGGGTCTCCCCCCACCACCTACACAAAACAACACCAGAGATCCCAACTATGCTGTGATTTATATTACTTATATATTCCCTGGGATACGCATGCACCCGAGTCAGTTCAGTCCTGCAATGTTTGAACAGACATTAAGTACAACTAGGGTGTGAAAAGTCATTTTTAACAAAATAATCATTGCAAAGCAGCTCCACATCTGATAGCCACTTGGGAAGCATCAGATTGTAAGAGTAAAATTAGTAAAATTGGATTCTCTTTAATGACTTTCCTTAAAATGATGCAGGTTAAAATGTTACAAAAATATATTTCAGAGGAATTGGGAGAACTTCTTTTAGAGGCAGTAGAAAAGATCTAAATTTTTAAAGAAACGTCTTCACCAAATGTCATCACCAGAAAGAAAAATTTCATAGGTACTGTCACACAAATGTGCATAGAAAGATGAGTGATCTTAACAGAAATGCAGATTTGAATAAAGAACATTCACTACACTTTAAAACATTCAATGAATTAAAAAAGCACATCAGTAATACACTATTTCTCTCTGTTTACAGCACTGTTTAATGTCTTACTGGGCTGTGAAAATTCAAATACAAGCTCACCTTAAATGACTTAGCAAATCTCAATACAAGTTCATTTGTGCCTTTGGGGATTAATAGTCAAAACAATCATTTCACACTCCTTAATTGCCTTCCCAACTTGCTGTCAATTTACACAATGTCTCTTTGACAAAACCTGCCTTAAAGCATGATTTTTTTTTTTTTTGCACAACCTTGTATACGTGCTCACACACACACTGCTGGTATGAACCTGGGTCCCTTCAATAGATCATGAGGCCTCTGTGTAACTCAGAAACACAGTAAGTCTATCCCATTCCGGTACTGAGCATGCTCAGTAAAATGACTGACAGGTTTAAATGGGAGATATGTCATTTGGTGCTAAACACTGATGACAACGCAGAAAAAACTAAGAATGGAGAGAGTCAGAAAGAGCCAATCTACTGAGCTGGAATTAAGGGATTATAAACAGCGGTGTACAGGCCAAATGTAAATCTGTACACCCAAATGGTACTCGGGGTGTATCTAATTGAAATTGATCACTTTCTGGATACGTTCTGACAAGAACCACATGCTGCAGCAGAATGCTGGCACTTCTCTAGATGTAATCACAACTGGGTTACATTTAGCTCTTGGTGATAAATTGAGTATATAAAGGCAGATCAATGCTTTGTTCTCTTCCCACTGTCTGATGGGATGTCAGGTGTTTTTTTTTTTGTAATCTTGGAGAGTCATGAAACTCTTGGAAGAGGTGAAAATATGACACGGGCCATTCGAGGACGCACAGCAAAACCTTCCCAGAGATTCACTGCTGCAGACGGATTAGGCTTTTCCACAGAAATGTCTTCGTTACATGAATGTCACCTTAATGAATGCTCGTTAAATTACAGAACTGTCAGCCTATGGATCGAACAACTGTTTAGCCAAGAATCCCTGAGTCCTGAAACTTACAGGTCTATGTAAAAACTGGTATAGTTATTAAAAAATCTATGTACTGTACACATAGAGGACAGATGATTAATTGCTGCTGAATTCTGTGCATCTCCAAATCACGATTCTGAACCTCTTATGCGGTACTGTTCAGGTCTGCACAGATACATTTGTGAACAGAACTATTAATCTGAATATGTAACTTTACCTTCCACTGCTCTGGAGGAAGAACCTGTACCACCACCACGTCTCCATTCAGAGCTCTGTTACGAGCAACAACGCCGTCCAGAAATATATCTGCTGAACCATCCTGAAAGACAGAGCACACGTCCCGAGAGGCCCAATTAAGACCCAGTCAGGTTTTTACATGTCACAGCAAAACAACTGAGGACATTCATTGATTAAAATTTGCACATGAACGTACTTAACTGAGGTGAAATAATCAAGGGAAACAGTAAAAAAAAGGGTGGAAGGAGAGACAGTTGAGAACATTGGTGAGGCTTCCTTAACAATGGGATGAAACACTGTAAGGTGAGTACTGAGTACTGTGATACTACTCATTGCTTAATCTGGGACTCAAAAAATACTCACAGGAGATGGAATGAAGGCCTCATTAAATTTTTTGGGGTTGATTCTCAATGGCCCCTGCAAGGCAAGAATGATGAGCATCAGTAACCGATCTCTTGTCAGATTTTATGGATTCATAAACACTGTTTCCTCTTAAAGTAGTTATATGAATAACCTCAAATGACCTGTAATCAGACTTCAATACCTAAATTCTCTATTATCTGGATTTTATTTATAGAGTCATCAATTAGAATTTTTTTGGTACCTGAATCAATTCTTCTCTCTTGAGACCAGCAGACACATCATGTGTGGACATGTAGTCTTCAAATATTTGCTTTTTCGATCCTCTGCCACATCTGTTTGTTCTGATCTTATCAGCTGGAGGTGTATTTGAGGCTGTAAGAAGAACAGATTAGATTCACTTTCCGTTTCCTGAAACCAGCAAAAACACGAGGAATGTAAGTGAAAATGACTACTCCAATCTACACTGTAGGACCAGCAATTCTGTTGTGCCAGTGCTGGTGCCAGTGCCAGTTTTTTGGCACCGGCAGCAGTATTTTTTCAGTGGAAAAGCGCGGCCCCGGTGCTCGATTAGGCACCAGCACCGCATCAGTGGAAAAGGAGTATGTGTGAGCTACTGGACACCTGAATTGGACTGGACTCCGTGCAATAGCTGAACCACTGGACTTTGTGCAATAATGCTTCAAGGATTACTTTGCTATTAAGAAGTTGCATTACCTGTTTTGTTGTGTGTTACCGCTGCATTACATATCTTGTTGTGTATTGTTTCACCTGAGTTTCCCCAAGGGGATGAATAAAGAACCTATCTATCTATCTATTCATGACACGACCTATCCTGTGGTCATATAGAACATTCTGAAGTTACTTCACCTAAATGTGTGTGTGTGTGTGCATGTGTGTGTGTGTGTTTGCATGTATGTCCCAGGGACAGCTGACATGAAGTGACTGACAATGGGGGATCCTCAAACTGAGTATTAAGTATAAAACTGAAAATTTTACAGAAAAGGGTAAGGTCACTCAGACCTGATCTCTGGAACTGCATAGAAACAGAACTTTTGCGAGACACATGAGACAGCTTGTCCTCACCTTGGGTTTGCAGGGTGTCAATTTTTTTCGGTGGGTCTGAAGATTTCCCTGTGCTTTGCATCTCATCTGTCTCAGGGCTACAATCTCCATCTCTTTTTGTTTTTGTTTTGGATTTCTTCTTCGTTTTTTTCTTCTTTTTTTCTTCCCCGCTGTTTGGCCCACACGAATCACTAGCTCTTTGAGTCTCGCACTCCTTACTCCCCACGTGACTTCCGCTGCCTTTCATTTCTTTTGCCTGCTGTTTTTTCCTTTGATGTCTCGAGACAATCTTTCTGGGTAAAATTCCATCGTCTGACTCCATATCCCCGTCTTGACTACCGTAGGTGTCCCTCCTTTCCTGATGTCGTCTTTCTGGGCCCTCAGGTTTGTTCCTCTGGCCTTCAGAGGGTGTCCCTTGATGGTTCAACTTCTCCATAAGAAGGGACACAGAGCTCTCTTCGCCTTTGCTTTTCTGTCGCGAGGGTGAGCGCTCATAGGGGTTCGGTAACTCCAAAATGTCATGATCGCTTTTTCTCTGCCTTTGTTCGCTTGAGGTCATAATGGGAGTTGACTCCCCGACCTCGTCCGTTTGTGACTGCTGCTGTGCAAACTGTTGGAGATATGACCGAAATATGCCGTTCTGATGCTGACCGAGTAGTCTGGCATAAGCATTTTTCTGGGTAGTGGAGTGGTTAGAGGGGTTCTGTCCACGCTTCGCGTGTCGAGATTTACCAATTCCCTTCTCTTTACTGGGAGAATCCATCACAGCCACTTATTCTTTCTGGAATCAAGCCGAAATACTTGTTATGTACCATTCAAATTTAATTTTAATTCTATCAGACTGTAAAGCTTTGTAAGACTCCTATTAAATCATACGCAGCTAATGTTTCGTTTATTAAGGTTTTGTATTCAATATGCAACATATCTGATACGGGTTAACACTACTGCTTAAATGTAGCATGAGACAGGTTCTTGTGTTAAGTACCTAGCGACGGTTTTAACATATCTGGCAAGGGGAACTATCCTCTCTTTTCCTAAAACGACCACCGATACAATATCTAGTCATTATATTTAAAATTTGATGTGTCTGCGTTTCGAAAACAGCAAGTCAGATTCTGATCACGTATATAGGTTCCCTCTGGAAGAACGACATATGAGTTATAAATTAAACCTCATGCAAATCGAACGTTAAACTGAATATTAACTGCCACTTAAATAATATTCGCGTGCGTTCGTTTGGTAACACTACGTTAGCTAATTTAGCTAGCCTTGACTGGTAACTCTATTAATTATGGTAAATGTTATCACAGTTACTTTGAATAAATACGCCTTGGTTGTTATGTCATAGGAAATACAACTGGAATGTCCACTAATATTCGAATACAAATATGTTTTCTTCGGTAACAACAGCGTAATTACCTGATCGGATGTCTTAGAATCAACTTCTCCACAGCCAAACCAGAAGCTCTGAGCCAAACAAAATCACGTTTTCTTCCTAGTGGATGAGGTCAGCTGCTCGTGTTGCATGCTGGGAAATGAAGTCGTGGCGTTGATATCAGGTCGCTTTAGTCACTACCATCACCTTCATTATCCGTCAGGTCCTAAACCAAAAGGACAAGAGAAGCTGGAGTAATCTCTTTGTAGCTCATTCATCGGTATTACATACAAAAAAATTCACACAATCATTCAACTGAAACGTGTACAAACATTTTGTAGAATCACCTGGGGTTAACTATGTGTTGTGCCTTGCTAAACTTTTCACGTCATTATTCATATTTGAATAGGTCTGATGCTGTACGGAAGCTCATTTGAGTGTTGGACTCGGTGGGCTGCTTTTCTATGCTTTTATTTCAGTAATTCCTGTAGTTTGACTCATTCTCCCCATCTGACTCTGATTTACGCTATTTGTAGAAAAAAATAAAGCGTATTCAGAAATTATGGATCTCAGTATACTGAGCATATATATTCAGTATATTTCCGTTGCTCGTCTGTTTCTGCTTTTAACAGGCTGGGGTGACGATGAAATCATGCTCATACTCTTCATTATATATTTTAGAATATGGATGTATTTATATTATTTATATCAACATAATATTAAGATATGAACAAAGAAGGGCCAATTACCGCAGTCTGACAACATTTTGTTATGTTAACATGCAGCTTTAAAAGTCTGAAATATAATTAAAATTTACTGTACAACTGAAGTATCATTGCATGGACCACGCAATCGGCGTGCACTTAGATCCCCAAGGATAGCCAAACAGGCTGTATAACTTCAGCCATTTCGTATTTAAGCATGATAATCTAGGGTATTTTAAAATGTGCCATGGATTTGGACAGACAAAGACGGTGTAGTAAAACTCTAGAGTTTTAAGAGGCTCCTTATAGTGTTCGATTTTCACTTCTCACATAAAGGAATCATCAGTTTAATGTTCTGTAATCATTCTTTTAAAGAGGCAAGAGCATAGACTACAGCAAATAGTTATTACACCATGCACCTATAAAACGAAATTATCACGTAAACATATCATGAACAGCAGGCCAAAGGCATCATATTCAAACACTCTGAGCGATACGGTTTTTTATTCAATAACAACAACACCACCAACACCAAAAAAAAAGTTGTTACCAAAGCAGGATCAAATCTGACGCGCTGAAGATCAAAAGTGTAATTGCCAGCAAGGTAGGCTGGAAAAGGGGGAGAGGTCGAAAATTGTTATGACATCACAAACGGATTATAAAACACAGCGAGTGCTATGAGTAGGGAAATGTACCCTATAGAGCCAATCTATCCCTAACTTGGTTTTCCACTCTCGCGAAAATCCGAAACCGCTAGAATGACACTCACATCTTCTCTGACTTTCGCCGTGCTGGCTGTCGCTCTGTCACTCAGAGTAAATGGAAAACAGTTTACGACGGTTCAGCAAAAGGTTGGTGTTGGTTGGTAACACGTATTTACTTGCGGACGTATATATTGTTTTCACCTGTAAATTTGATTTCGTTGCTGATTTTGTCATGAAATAAAAGAATTTATGTATCAAAAATGTTTTTATCCATTACGTCTCTGTCTTTAGAATATTATATAGCCTAGCCTACGATGATTCATGATAAGTGTGTGGGAAGTAATATGCATGAAATTTCAGTTGTTTCTCTCATTTGTCTCTTTTAGTGTATTAAAAGTCCACAACCACGAAATCGAACAGAGCAACAGGTGATAACTGAAGCGGCTCCCATGTTGCAAGCTACAAGGCTGCGAAGAGGACAGGAACCACATCTGGACACGCGTGGCAAGAGTAGGAGATTGCGTGCCACGAGTGATCCTGCACGCGCGCAAAAGAAACAACTTGGAACTAAGAAAGGCAGCTCATCGCCGAAAAAAAACTGTTTTGGTCTCAAACTGGACAGGATTAGCGACATAAGTGGCATGGGCTGTTAAAATTATTGCAGCGCCACCTGGTGTTGAGTTGAAACTATTTAATATCCCAAGGCTCAGTCGTTCCAAATCAGTTCTACACTCTTCCGCTTATGGTTTAATTGGGGGAAAGGGCAAGCAAATGATCGGAAACTTTGGTAAAGAGAGGATTTTTTTAAATGTTAATGTTTTGCCTAACACTAATGACATTGGAATAACACTGGACAAGGAAGACGGCTGACTTTCAGAGGTTGGCACATTTCAATAGACAGTACAGTACCGTGTTTTCTTTTAAATGAACTTTGTGAATGGGTTTTAACGTAATCTAGTTTAGAGTAATAACTTAAGACAGCTGAGTAACTTATTATCTTTGACCCAGTATAACAACACGCTAAGAAATGAGATTAATTAAGTGTTTAAATGCAGGGATTATGAAATGAAATGGGTATTGATGCTGTAATGCAGAGATGTGCTTATTAAGTATTTTGACTACTTTCTATATGCTCATTGTGGTGCTTTTTTTTACTTTATTTGTCTAATTTACTGCCATTATGGATCTTAGCTACGTGTCATCAAAACATTACAGCACAACGAAACGTGCAAACGTGAGCATATATTATGTTTTTCGATAGTAAGCTTTACACTCTTCTGAATGGATATATAACACGAAAGTTCCATATATACTGAATACTGTTATTCTGCATTCGTCTACAATAAACCTACAAAGCGGTGTTATTTTCAGGTGTAAACCTTGGAGTTTAGCGTCTGTTGTGAACAAATGATCTGAAAGTCTTTTCTTTCCTTTTTTAAACCTAAATGAATTAATAAAACAGACATTCACTTTATACTATATTTCACTGCGCGGAACTTCTGAAAAACGTCTTATTTTTCACAAGCAGCCAGTAAGATGGATTAATCACATAAAGTTCATGTTATACATGCAACCTTAATAAGTTTCATCACTTTCATCCCGTTTTGATGCTTGTGGTAGGCATGTCTTGCGGGCCACTTGCTCTCGGTTATCAAACGGAACGATGAAAGACCTCACCAGGATCACGGGCCTTTAATTCCACATTTACGTCCACAACATTCACGTTTATGTTTACTTTATGTTTGTTTTGTTCTCTAATATAAATATTACCATCTAAATGGTGCAGATTCTATTCACCAGGCTTCACTTATGAATCAAATTTCTTAATTATGTATTAAAAATCTCCATAAAAAACGAATTAATCTTCGACGTTCAAGCCATTCATAAACTGATGGATAATGCCTGTACAGTCCGTACGAATCAAGTTACATCAAGAAACGAGCCAAGTTTTGAGCTAAATAGACATTTCAATTAGTGGCATTTAGGTTAAAAAATACGTTTTCCCTTTGGGCTCTTGTGCTGCTCTCTCGACAGAAGCCATTTACATACCAGATCTAAATTTGCAGACATAAGGTATCTATAACCACATGCTACAACTGCAACATTTGTATAATTCAGTGTCAAACAAATACAAACAACGATTCCAAACAGACCATTGGAGTTGAGCATCCATCCGGGAATTTTGAATGACCCCCCCCTCAACCGTGACCTCATAACACTGCAAATATGGCGGAGGTAAGGAGGAAATTTTAAAAGATTTTCAGAGGAATAATATAGTTTTTAGTTTTATTAGTGTGTGTTATTGGATACCTATTTATACATAATGTCTAGAAAACGTTTACTAAGGTGATGTTTCAACGTAATTGTTTTCTCTCTCGAAACTTGCTGAATTTTCTCAAATTTGATTCTGCAAACTTCCTCCATTGCTAGCCAGCCTGTAGCTTGGCAACGCTTTGGTTATAAATATTAGCTAAGTAGCTGGTTGTAAATTAACAAATGTCGTGAGATCACAGTCGAACCTGGCTCTAATCATATTTATATAAACAGAGAAAATGTTAGTCATGTACGTCGTGAAATCAAATTTAAATAACCTCTCCTGTGCTTTTAGCTAAGCTTACTAGCGAAGTAGCAGCCGTAGCTAACGTACCGCTAGCTGGAACTTATTTATTATCTGTTTCTCAAACTGATATATATATATTTTTTTTTTTTTTTCAAAAATTGGTCAACAGCAAACGAACAAATGTATTTATTTTGGTTTAAATATTAAACTTCATCTAAACATTTTTCACCCTCACCGTGTTATGTTTTTTTTTCTACATGTAGAAAGTTGTAATGTATAGTGGGCGCGCTTTTCGTCCATAAAGCAATAAATGACATCACTTCTTTTACTACAGAAACACTCATTTGATGTGTAGACAACATTACAACCGCAATAGAAAATTGTGAAAAAAAAATAATAACAGATATTGGGAAAGCTGACGACAGTACATTTGCTTTCCCCTAAAGTTAGTGAACTCGTCATAACACCATTAACGATTCATTTAGTGTTATGAAGTCCAGGAACAAAGCGATGACATAGTCTTATTTGTAGTGTTTCCTAATGTCCTCTTTCATCTACAGAACTTATTATTCAGAATTGTATTATGTGTTGAAACTGCGCTCGGATGATCTCCATTTTTTTGCAGAGTAGCTATATATGTATGTGTTCTTTGTCTGTCCAAAATTCGTAATATTACGGCAAACTGTCATATTTGTATTTATGTATTTTTTTTTTTTTGCTTTTAGCCTTCCTTTGGGAGCTCGAGCCCAGGTAACTATTTTTTAATGCTATAGCTATGTGGATTAAAACAAAGCAGACTAATACTCGTTATTTAACTTTGAATAGCGGGTTTTTTGATGTAAATGTTTTTTTTTGTTTGTTTTAGGAGTTTCAGTGGGGTCAGACAGTGTCGACTTTGATCCTACACCTGAAATGCTGATCCATGAGTATGATGATGAACGGACGCTGGAGGAAGAGGAGATGTTGGAGGGGGAGACCAACTTCAGAAATGAGATAGAAGACCTAGCAAGAGTAAATGTTTACGTACCTGTTCAATTTATACAGAGTTTACATTTTACTCAAGTTTACATAGTGGTTACATGGCGCTTTTCATCTGAAATGTGTCATCTTTTAACTTGACCATAAATAAAACCTGTTTTAGTATTTTCATTAGCTTTTCAACAATTGTCAAACTTTCACACATTGTCACTTTCAGCTGTGAGTGACTTGATCCTGATGATTTAATTTGTTTGTTTGTTTGTTCTCTGTAAGCATGGCTGGGGGATGAAAGTATCCACATTTAAATGGCATTGTTTCTGTTTTTTCTGTCTTTGCAATCAGGAGGGAGAGATGCCCATTCAGGAGCTTTTGAATCTTTACGGCTACAGGAGGTGTGGATTGCCTGAAGAGGAGGAGGAAGATGAGGAGGAGGAAGACGAGGAAGAGGAGGAAGAGGAGGAGGAGGATGGAGAGGATGTGGAAAATGACGAGAGTAGCAGAAGCACCGGAGACCTGAAGAGAAATGAGGTTCATGTCATTGCCATCTCTTGTTGAAACAAGTGTTTCCTTTGATTAAAGCCGTAATATTGATAATGCATGTCTAATGTTTGTATGGACTCTTCCAGAAGTGTTTACTAGTTTTGTTACCATGGGAAATCTCTCAGTAAACCTCACCCTAGTAATATACAGCTATATGGCTTCATGATTTGTTTATATCTTTTAAAAAGTATCAGTACCTGACAACAACTGTAATGATTAACTGTAATGGTTTCATGTAGGTCGTGGCACAGATGAAGCATAGTTTGTTCTCTGACAGAATCTTTCATTTATAGGCCGTGGTTTCGGTCAGTTTTACTGCAGCGTTGAATGACAGCGTACAGTGTGGATGTAGTGTGAATATTTGTCGGTGTTTAATCAGGATGAGAGGGGGAAGGTGTCTAAGGGTGCGGGAGATGAGAGTCAGCCGTCGGGAGAGGGGCGGAGTCGTCCGGTCAAAGCCCACAGCACGGCAGAGCTCATACGCCCAGCCAGCTGCAGCTACTTCCACAGTGAGCATCATACCCCCTCTCTCGGCCCCACCACACACTGACACGCACACTGGTCTCATCTTTTCCTGCACTTCTCATTTGGTCTGATCATTCAAGCAGAACTTGTCTGTAGTTTGTGAGAGTTGTTGTTAGTCTGTCATTTGCTGTATCCTTAAATCTGACAGTTTGCCCTCGTTTCACTTCCAGAGTCATTTTACTGCAGTACGAGCAGTTTTAAGTTCTGTAAGATTTTTGTGCCACATTTTTTGAATAAGAAAGGTTAACAAGGGCAGGCATGTGGTGAAATAGAGGGCAAGTGGATTTTTATCAGACTGAGATTGCTTTTGTTTGGTAAATAATTTCTGAATCGGCCCTTCTTACAGTTATTAGGATTACATACATGTCCTGAAAAGGGGGTTTAGCAGATGGTGGAAAGGTCTGAAAAAATAAATGAATGAAATTTAAAGAAAAACAATATTTTTCAGATAATGAAGCAGAAGAAGAGTCTGAGGAGGATGAAGATTATATTCCCTCTGAGGACTGGAAAAAGGTAAAAAAAAAAAATCTTCATTTATCCTTCAGTTTAAAAAAAAAAATCCTCATTCACACTTAACATGTAATTTTTAAAATCTTTTTTTTTTTTTTTTAGGAGATAATGGTTGGATCCATGTATCAGGCTGAAATTCCCACAGGCCTTTGCAAATACAAAGAGAATGAGAAAAGTTAGTATGTTACTATTTAACTAGAAGAACCATTTCACCATGCTATTCTGATCTTTTCTCTTTTAATGTTTGATCTGGTTTTTGTGATAGTCCCTGATCCTGCAGCATGGAAAGCTCTTGGATGTTATTTCACCTAACAGTGTTTTATCAGAATTTTTTGTATTGTATTGTGTTGTATTATATTTCCATAGTCTATAAGCAGTAACATGGAGACAGGTTGTGTTGTGACTGAAGGCCCTCTTGTGTTAATGACATGGGTTTTCTGTAGTGTATGAAAATGATGACCAGCTGCTGTGTTAATGACATGGGTTTTCTGTAGTGTATGAAAACGATGACCAGCTGCTGTGGAATCCTCAGTTCCTTCCGGAGAACAAGGTGGTGGAATTCTTAACGGAGGCGTCCAGGCGCACCGGAGAGGAGAAAGGAGTGGACGCTATCCCAGAGGGGTCGCACATTAAAGACAACGAGCAGGTACTGCACTGTTTAACACAGACCGACCTGGCCATCGAACATCAAACACAAACACAGCAACAAACCCCGCACACAAATACTGGAATATATGCATTGTGCTGATCTTTCATAGTGTTCTGCTCTTCATGTAAACTGTGTCATTTAAAACTCTTTTCACTTTTGAGATCCTATATAAAGCTGAAAATCTTTCCGTTAGGCCCTGTATGAGTTGGTGAAGTGTGACTTTGATACGGAGGAAGCTCTCCGAAGGTTGAGATTTAATGTGAAGGCTGCCAGAGGTGAGATGTGAGAATATGGAAGTATGAGTTTTAAAGCTGAATCCAGGTTTGTGTGATAAAGCCTGTTTTAACAATGTGGTTTCTCTCTCTGCCCCTGTAGAGGAGCTGTCCGTCTGGACAGAGGAGGAATGTCGAAACTTTGAACAAGGCCTTAAAGCTTATGGAAAAGATTTTCATTTTATCCAAGCCAACAAGGTCAGACAGGATTTCTCTCTGCTTTCTGTACTGACTTTACATGTAATGAAGCTTAGTGTGTATTGAAGTTGAGATACAGTCGTTGGGAATGTAGAGGCATTTCCTGACTGTCTGATGAATGTGTCAGGTGAGGACCAGGTCAGTGGGAGAGTGTGTGGCCTTTTACTACATGTGGAAGAAGTCTGAGCGATATGACTTTTTTGCCCAGCAAACCAGACTGGGCAAGAGGAAATACCACCTTCACCCAGGAGTAACGTAAGTGATTTTCTCTGTCTCTCTCTCTCTCTCTCTCTCTCTCTCTCTCTCTCTCTTTCTGTCTGTCTGTCTCTGACTCTGTCTCTGTCTCTCTCTTTCTCTCTCTCTCTTTCTGTCTGTCTCTGACTCTGTCTCTCTCTCTCTGTCAGTGTTCCAGGGCTCTGTCGTGATGTATATGTTATAATGCTGGCGACTGTGTGTGTGCGTGTTACAGAGATTATATGGACAGACTGCTGGACGAGACTGAGAGTGCCACGTCGAGTAGGGCGGCCACGCCCCCTCCCACCACCTCCAGTAGCAGCACCAGTCACTCCGAGAAGGATGAGGGACACGCCCATAATGGTGAGGTCAATTCTGCACATGGTTCGCAGTAGAGCATTAGACATGATACAGATCGGTGTGCTCCAGTGTTCTCACAAACACACACATTCAGCACTGAGAGCATGACGGAGCCCAATGACACACACTTCCTGTGCTGCCCACTGTCATGTCTGATCTGTCAAATGCCACATGTGGATGCCATTGTGCATTTTGAAGGTCTGGTTTGTGAAACCAGTCCTTCAGCCCCAACAGTATAGGGTAAAACTTGAGTTGCCATTCAACACATAATTTTTTAGACTGTTTGTGTTGTAGTTGTAGGTCTTTCCTGCCTCAGGTTGACAGACACTGGATTTGTTCATCACTGTGTTTAATCTGTCATGTTCATCATCATGTGAATGTCATGACTGTGCCGTTGGTATCTGTGCGTGAGGCTGAGTGAAATGACTTACTGATGTACAGGTGTTGGTGATGATACGTTTCTCCATGTTTTCTCCCACAGGCCTGAGCAGTCACAGCTCTGTGCCTGGCTCCACGTCTGAGCAGATTCACAGCATGGCCAGCGAGGTCAAACCAGAGGGCCTTCAGTCCAACGGGTCCAACAGCTGTCGTGTGGCAGCGCCAGAACCCAACGGCTGTGAGCTGTCGAACATCCCCAGCCCCGGTCAGAACGGCTCCGTGAAGCGCGAGCACGTAGGCGAGGGATACGAACGCTCTCCTAAAAAATGCAGGACAGAAACAGAGTCTCCTTTAGCCCAGGTCCAAACGGACTCTTCCAGAGATAAGGCGGACTAAACTCCAGCAGCTGGACAGGAAACCACAGAGCCAAACCAAATGCAGCAAGGAGAGGGGAGGAGTCGACAGCTCTGATTGTAGGGGGAGGGGTTTTCCACCAACCGCTCTCCCAATCCACTCCGCATCCAAAGCCAAGCAGCTCCAAACAAAAACAAACTAACAAAAACAAAAAAGAAAAACAGGGAGGAGAATGAGGGCGCCATCTACTCCTAAACGTTATTGTAATTATTATTATTGTTGTTATTTGCCTTTTCAGAGACTTACATTTTACAAAGAAATCTATAGCCGATTTGTATCGGACTTTGTCAGTGATATTTTTTTACCAGAAAGATATTTATATATATATATTTTTAACGTAATGGATGATGGCGGATATCCACTGTCAAGGTCATTTTAGCCTGATGGACAGACAGACAGACAGAGGTAGAGAGACAGATAGAGGTTGTTTGTGGGTTTACTCATGTTTGCAAGGTTAGCCAGTGTGACTGTGAGCAGGTGAATTTGCACTTTTTTTTTCAGTCTGTGTGTGAGTGTGTGGAGCGTTCTGTTGTGAATGACGATGGTTTAGTAGCATGGCAACGGAGACTCACAGTGACCTCGTGACCTGAGGAGACCAGGATCCTGAACTGCTTCATTTACAGTTGTGAAAAATAAGCCAGGGGAGGGACGACTGCTCCCGTGGTTTGTTGATGAAAAATGTTTGACATCAGTGATGTCCTTCTGTGAGAGCCACTAAGCTGTATTTTTGTAAAAGGCCTTTTTTTCCCCCCTACTTTGGGCTTTTCTACCACTGGGTTGTGTGTGTGTGTATGAAAAGCACTTAATTTGACATGTAAAGTTTGTATAGATTTCTTGTACAGAGAATTCTTTTTTGATAACTGCATCTGTTTGTCTACTCATACTGTTTCTTTTCAGAGCTCTTTGCTCTCGTGCCCAGAGGTGATAACTGTAAGGAAGTCAGATTCATCCCTGAGTCCAGTCATGATTACATCTGCAGTCTGTAAAGCATTAAAATACTGTCAAAACCTCATGCAAACTTTTTCTTTTCTTTCTTTTTTTTCGTGCAGTTGATCCAAAATGAAATTGAAAAGCACAGGCCAACAATGAGAGAATCTGCCTATGTACCCACCTTAACATCATCACATTGCGTCAGGCGAGAATTTCCACTCACGTATGCAACAACACTGAATATTCAGAGACGCAGAGGAAAACAGACTATCACTATGTTGTCTTTTTTTGTTTGCTTTTTTCTGTTGGTATCGTTATTAAATTCTATCAGACCTTTGAAAAATTACACGTTTTTTTTTTTCTTTCAACCTTAACACCTGAAAATCTTTATTTGAGGAAGTTTTGTTTTCTCCTCTCTAACCTTTTCAGTGTATTGCAAACAACTTAACAACGTGAATAAAAGTGTGGTCTGGACTATGAAAAGAGCTGCGTGTATGTTGTGGTAAGTCAATGTTAAAATAGTTTGTGTTTTTGTAAATGACATGGCCAGATTGTTTGTTTGATTTTAACCAAAGCTATGGGGAATCCAGTACCTAAAGTGATGCTATGCTGTTTCTTCAAAACATTAGAGTACAGGAAGCAGAGTGTTTTTGACATTAAAGGGAGCGGACTATTTTTGAAAACAAGTGCTATTGCAGTGACGTTCCATGAAGACTAAAATCCTCAGATTTTTTTGTGAGAAGCAGAATTAATGACTGACCAGATTAGTCCTGTGGTTTAACAGGACAATGACCCCACTATTTTGTTTGCTTTTATTAACAACACTGGATAAAAATATTGTTTTCCTTTTCAGCTGAACATACGGGTTGTTCTTACTCTGATTCCTCTATAAATATGAAATTAACTCTAACCTCTGAGCTCTGGACGCCAAAGTCTGAGTGTAAAATCAAACATTATTTGGTGATAGCTACTTCACGTGTCATAATTGTCATAACAGGATTTCAAAATATTACGCATCGTTAGGCCGCACACTTACCAAGCTCAGATCAGTCTGGGGCTGTTAGTATATTTGTTTCTCTAAATAAGATTCTCAGTTTTCTCAAAGAAGACATGAACTCAGAAATCCTTGACAAATTGTACTATTAAAATACATTCAGCAATTTTATTGGAAATTTTGGAGAATGCAAAAGGCAAAAGTGAAGAATGTTTAACATTCACAATTTGTTCAGCATGTCTGCTTTCTGAGATAATAACCTGACATTTTAAGAGAGTATTTGATTCCTCTTAACTATGTGTGTCATTTTGGTCCAGCATGATACTGTAACACACACAAAATTGTTCAAAAGGGACAACATTTTTGAATCATCCAAGGACTGGTGTTCTGTACAAAAACATACTGATTAGCATCATCACAGTTACCTCCACCTTCTTTATCAAAGCCTCTTTCCGAGTCTTTCATAGTGTCGTCTTTCACAGGGCTGAAGTTTCACTGCATCAGATTAAACGTTCTTCTACACTGATCCAAAAAAACAACTCCACATAGAATTTTTTTAAGAAGAAAAACAGCACATTTTACGATTAATTCAGAAAAAAAAACCCAAATGTGTCCTGTACCAATCACTCTGCAGCTGTCTGCTGGCTTTAACAGAGCTAAGAGGTGTGAAAAGAGGGTCTGAAGCAGAGACAAAAGAACATGTACGTTTTTTTCTCATTCCTGAAAAAAATCCAGTCATAAGTGGCACAAAGTTCTGCCTATTTTAGTAAAGTTTACTAAATTTGTCTTGTTAGTTTACTTAATTTGTCTTGTTTCATTGATTTATTAGCATTGGAAACATCTGCAGTTTTTTTTAACATGCCACTTAAAGATATATTAAAAAAGCTTTCAAAGAATCTCAGCTGAAACTTGGTCGAGACATTATCTAGCACATTATCAAGCAGACACAGTGGATCCTTCAAATCACACCATCTTTCCTGTAAAAAGAAAACAAAAACAGCATCCAATCACTCAAAAGACTGTCATCAGCAAGGATGACTAATCTATTAAAGATGCTGAAAAAATCCGGAAAAATCTTACAGCATCAAGTTTGCTTGGGTCCTCCAAAAGGAATGCTGGTGTATATTTTAAGAGAACATTACGCTGGCCTTTGAATTCCTTTCCCCAGATACTGAGGAACGTGCTACTGTTTCTTCCTGTGTGGTAGATACTGATGGCATAGAGGTGAGAGAAGCAGGTTTTGTCATCAGTCTAATTCTGACAAAGGCACTTTCCCAGGGTGCTCCAGACGTGTGTGACCTCAAGCATAAAATGTGATAACATTCAGTTGTAGGTGATAAGACGAGTTTAAAAAAGTGAATAAAACGAGCGTGGGCATGGCATGACGGAGCACTATGTCCAAAGGTGAGCTGCCTTTTCCCCCTGTGTCCCATTAAGATGATTCTGTTGAGACAGGAAAGAAAAAAAGGCATTTCTGTTTCAGGAATGAGCGTTTGGTAGGACTGTTTATTTAGCTGAGGTCTTCACTCGACTTACTTTTCTGCTGTTCAGTGAATGTGATGTAAGAGTAAACAAGGCTGCCAGCAATGCTGTCGGAGTTAAAAAAGAAAGAAAGAAAGAAAGAAAGAAAGAAAGAAAGAAAGAAAGAAAGAAAGAAAGAAAGAAAGAAAGAAAGAAAGAAAGGAATTTAGAGTCATTGGGTTAGGAAAGAAATTCTCTGCATTATTTCTCATCGTTGCTGATGGGACATTACATGGAATGTTTTCATGACAATACTCATTAAAAATCCTACACTTACTACAAACTCTAAACACATTTTTATGCAGACTCTTTACATTGAAGAAGAAACAAAACATATAACAACATAACAAAACCTTCTTTTTCCATTAAGAAAGAGGTTACTATAAATATCATTCCTGGGAAAATTCTTTACCTGATATTCAAACCGATGAAGTTCAACCAGGTGAAAATGTAATCTCCACCAAAGACCATCCCAATGTAGGTCACTAGAATATTCTGTAGGAACACATAACTGAGACATTAAACCTCACTGCTAATCACAAGCATCACAACATATTTCCAATTTATTTTATTGTTTATTAAGAGTGAATTTAATCAGCATCTGCCAGCTGATTTGCAGCAGATGCTGAATTGTATGTTTACCTATAAATGATTACTCACTTTGATACAGCCAATAATGGTGGTTGTCAGGGCAGAGTTATAATGTGTGCAAAGCACAATGGAGTACATCAAAATGAACCTGTCACAAAAATGTATAATTTCAATAAACGAGACAATGACTGAACTCAGTCATGGTTTACCCCAACAGTCCACCAAATCCCCAAACTTTATCAGTCAGACAGACCAGATACTGATTTAAAAAAGAGAGAATTTCAGAAATCTTAGACATGTCACAAAATATCAGTAAAGTATACTGACTGAGATGTGGAAATATTATGTGTATAAAAAGTAAGAGAAGACAAAGATACAAACAAGCTGACAAAAACACATTACAACGGGTTTATAACAGTTGCCATCAGCAGTGGAATCTTACCCCATAACACAAGACAGAATGAACTGGATGACAAAAAACACGTCAGACCATCCATCATATTCCAAGGCCTAAGACAAAAAAGAAAAAAAAATGAAATCAGAATAACAATGGATATGAGATGTTAAGCTGGCAGTTTTCTTGGTTTAACTAGTTCTGTAATAACAGTAGCAGTTGAATCACAATTTAATCACAGTTTAACTAGTTCTGTAATAACAGTAGCAGTTTAATCACGATTTTCACACGACCAAATTCCTTCACAGTCACATGTGGACCTCTATATCACTTAACTAAACCAATTAAGCACCTACTGAATGACTGTACACCAGACTGCACACTTTAGTGCCATCACTCTGCCGTGTTATCTGACAGCAGTGTGGTGGAAAGCCTACAGAACAGGACAGGACACAGACACACACACCATACACACACACACAAACACACACAGACACACACACCATACACACACACACAGACACACACAGACACACACACCATACACACACACACACACACACACAGACACACACACACACACACACACACACACTGAGACACCCCCAACCACAGCAGGACAAGCTTACTTTCTGCATATCTCCAGTGAAGTACCCCAGAACAATGGTTGGAAGAATCATGAACAGAGCATTGTAATAGAGGAGTCCATACTTTCCTAGCTCCTACAGGACACAAACACCAAATATGAAAGAACATTGCTCCAAAATCTTCAAATGTGCACAGTATTCATATGTGAATTACTGCCGTATACTTATGTAACCACAGTACACACTTAACTAAAACTGTTAACAACATCCCAGTTACAACAGCGTGTAAACATAGGTTTACATGTCATACAACGATTTAGCTTAGTCCCCTTCCCAAATACACAGATTTCTATTTAAAAAATCATATTAACAATCAGTTCCTTATGAAAGATGTTTTTGTTTCCTACCTTTGAGTCCAGTTTCTGTTTCATATAAGCCCCGTTAGCAGCAGTAAGAACATTGTTGATCATAATGAACGTGTAACCGTGCAGGTCAAACGCCAAATCAGTGCTATGACAAACAAGTTAAAGCACTAATGTAAGACTGATGTCTATCAACTCCTTTGAACTGATGTCTATGAACTCTTCTCTGCTTATTTACAGAAAAGGACTATTTTTATTCTCCTAGTCCTACAGCTAGAGCAGTGCTCCAAGCTTTGACTAGACAATCTTTGGCAGTAATGTACATAATCACAGATGTCTACAATAAGTTTTAGATAAATATCCAGGCATCTGCATGTTTTTTTAAAGCGACATACTCATTTCCACAGCTTGAAACTGTTTAACTCACCTTGCAGCCACGAACGCTCCAAAAATCATGGCAAAAACAGTAGCCTGAATAGACCACAAAAATGTCTTTCTGTAAAAGGAAACATAACATTTAAACACAATATGTCAACAAACTATTTAAAACCATGCACTTCTTCTTATTGTGTTCCGATGAAAAGAACTTACTTCAGTAGATATCCTTCTGCAAGCATGGTGAACAAAATGGAAAACCTTCTTAAGACTGTAAACATGGGTAAACTGGAAGACAACAAACAGCAGATGAATATTTCTCATTAATAAATGAATGAAACATGACAGACGAAAAGGGAAAAACAAAGCACTGAATGATCTGTTGTCCTTACTTCAGTCGCTGTGTTCCAAATAAACCCGTTAACTGGTTCCCAACGTAGAGAAGAGGCAGTGGAAATGTCTGAAGAAAAATAATAATAAAAATAATAATAATGATAATAACAATAATAATTATAATAATAAAATAGTGGGTATTGTTTTCTCGCTCTTTTACGAAATGCATTCATCAGCATGGGCCTTAAGGGAAAAGTGGCTTACCTTACGAGGCACATCTCTGTTCAAATCTGGAAAATCCACTATTCCGAAAGCTTTGGCTACCCATAAGACTAACACTGTAGCCATCATCTGTGAGAACAAAAAAAGAATTGGATATTTGTTAACAGAATGGACCACAGGCCACTGGCTACAGCTTGGTACTAAGGTATACTATGGTACTGAGCTCAGTAATATGGTATACTATGGTACTGAACTCAGTACTATGGTATACTGTGGTACTGAGCTCAGTGCTATGGTATACTATGATATTGAGCTTACATTGCTATGGTATACTACGGTATTGAGCTGTCAAAACACTGAGACAGCTGTACTTACTTGACCTATCCCAACAACTAAAGAGGACGGGAACCTGAAAAGAAAAACGGATGTCAGTTTTGTCGTATTGGAAAGCAAACAATCCGCAGTTAAATTGTATGGTCCCCAACAAAAACAAAATCTTCAGATTTGTTGTACTTATTGGTCACGTATAAAAGCTTTGAATAGTGAAGAAGAAGAAGAAGAAGAAGAAGAAGAAGAAGAATTAATTTGGTAGAGCACTTCTAGTGGGACTGAATGTGTTTACTGTTTTTGTGCTGCGTGATGGTACGATTAACGATTGCAGTTATGTACTTTGTAATGAATGCTGCAAGGGTTTAATGTTAACCGCGTGCGGTGATATTGTGTTAATAATGTAACACAAACCGATGTTCTTTGGACAATTCATGTTTTTTTTATATGAACTGCTACTGGATACATATCTAACAGCATACTGGGCGTCATACTATAATGCTACAACTAACTCTGCGAAGTGTGGTGTTTATCCAAGTAAGTTATGCACCCTTCCCTCTACCTCTACTCAGCATGACACAGCTATATGAAGGGGTTGCAAAGGTTAGTGAACCCAAAGCTTACGTTATGCCTACCTCTGCGAGAGAACGTGAACACTTTTCGAGATCTGTAGCGACTACAGAATAGCTGATATGTCACTTATGCAAAACTAACCACAATGTCCGGTCGGAAAATGTTGTCGCAACTATGGAACAGGGCATATTGGGACAAAAAACATGCTAACGATAAAACTAGCTGAAATAATACTGCATACAAAAACTGTTTGACAGGGTTATTGGAACCCAAAGTTACTTTACCTGTAGTTTGTGAGGATGCTTTTGTTGACCACAACGATAAGGAAAGAACTAAGGCCATAAAATCCTGCAGCGAATAACTTTAAAAACAAGGTCATTCCAGCGCTATCATCATTCGGCTCAATCCCCGCTGCCGAGACGTTTTCCTTTGGTCGTACAGTGGGACGTTTTCGCTTGTCCGCCATACCTAGCACCAACCTTTCCCGGTTCTTGTCAAAGCGGTTATACAGCGATTGTACAGCCCAACAACTTTACCCGGCTTTGAGATGTAAAGGGTTCAGTTCATAGGTCAAACCAGATGGAGGCAGACAAATTCCCACTGCGCCGAAGCATGTGCACGCTGTATGGTTTAGATACAGAAAATGACAGCTATGTCATCCTTATCTTTTCAAGGCAAAGTTTATGATCGGGTTCAGTTGCTAGCAAAAATGTGCGCTTGGATTCCGTGTCTCTGCTACTGCAAATATGTCACGTTACCACGATCGAAAATAGAGCTAAACTATGTTGTGTGTCTAAAATGTGACGGGTTTTATCGTCAGAATTCTAACTTCGATAAATCCGCACCAAATGAAAATTACTGGACCTTTAGGCTCCACTATCTTGTGTTCAGATGGATTTGTGCGCTTCCGTGTAATCAGCGCCTCTGTTGGTGATGTCGTTTGCTCCTCTACATTTTACAGCGGTGTTTCCCAACCCCGCTCCTGTAAACACTCAACTCTACACATTCCCCTTCCCTACTCTGTCTAATCAAGAACTTGATGTTGAGATTAAGTAGTGACTTAGACGTTTTAAAGACAGTTTGAAACATGCAGAGGGGTGGATCACCCGGAGAGGCAGAGTAAAAACTGGGCTTCAGCGGCTGGGACAAGCCAACATTCTTCGGCACTCTTCCCCAAGAGATCTCAAACTGAAAGCGGACCTAAAAGGAATTTAAACATCCTCTTAAATATCGAAATGCTACGAATTTTACGTCCTCTGCTTTGGTTTTCAAGATATCGCAGTTGTTTAGCACATTTTTGCAAGTAATTCCCTAACCCAGAAAATACTTCATACACTGGTTACGTATTACACTGCAGCTGTGATATTAGTCACTACTACTCTCTTCACCAACATTACCCATAAAACTCTTAACTTAACAGACTGATCAAGGTTATGGATAATTTCTGACAAGGAATTTGCTTAACTTTAATTCAAATTTTGAGTCTAAAAAACAATGTAACTATCATGATTTGATTTTGTAGGAACTACCAATGGACACTTGTACCCAGGTAGTAAAACTTAATGAGGCAAAGTTGGAGCAGACGCCATTATTCATAGCTTCATTATGTCCAGTCAGAGATTCACTTGATCTCTATGCTACCATATACTGAGATGTCCATTTATCATTGCACTGGAACAGATCAAGAAAAACCCCTCAAACTCCTACATCAGACAACATAACCTCAACAAGGAAATACCAAACCACAGGCTGAAGTACACACAG
Source organism: Chanos chanos (assembly GCF_902362185.1). Taxonomy (NCBI): domain Eukaryota; kingdom Metazoa; phylum Chordata; class Actinopteri; order Gonorynchiformes; family Chanidae; genus Chanos; species Chanos chanos. The sequence continues at coordinate 23,813,870 of NC_044499.1, read as the reverse complement.
TGTAACTGTCATTACCAAAATTGTCTGTAAAAACAAAAGCCCTCCATTTAAAAAGACTCTGCCGTGTTGACGTAATGACTAACAAGCTTTCATTCTTTGCTTGACACTAATTGAAGAGAAAAATCCACACAACTCACTGCCATGGGCAGTATACACGAACACCTCTAAGCGATTTATTGAACAGGGATGTTTACCAAAAAGTCTGTCATAGAAACAACTCAGTCCTACAAAAAGAAAAACAAACAAAAAACAAAACAAACAAAACACCATTCTTTTGTGTGGAAGTCCTCAGAGAGGCTACACAGAAAAACAACAAAAAAAAGTTCTGAATCTTTTGTTGTCTGGTATACATTAGTGTCCTCTTCCCCCATTCGCCAGTGCCTGTCACTTCAAATACAGACACCAGGAGCTGAAAGACAATTTACATCACCTCCCTTTGAAGATACAGCTCTGCTCCACAAAGAGGGGGGCATGTCCATTTTTTAAGGACAAGTGTAGCTGGATTACTGGTAAATTTGAACAGCAAATACCACAAGGGGGATACACACACACACAAACACACACACATACACACAAAGGGGGGAAAATAAAACAAAAAAACATCAGCACACATAAAAAGTTCTAGTGGGAATAATGTGCTTTTAAGCTATCCGATTCACACGTCCTCTGTCATCTAAGTGTAAGATATGTTCACCATCTTCTCTAGAGGAAAAAAAAGCTATGAAGGACAGAGCCGACGAGCACCTAAACGTGGTTGAGCCAGTGGTTTAAGGATCACTTCTGACGCACGGGTCTCCTGTCAAAGCAATACAGTTCAAAAGCAACGTTTAAAACACACATCAAGTCTCTCACCCGCCCCCCCAAAACACGCGCGCACACACTTACATACATATTGAGATATATATATATATGCGTGTATATATATATATATATATATGTACATACAATTCTGACAGTGGTCCTAAGGTTTCTAAAAACAAGAACAAAATAACCCTAAGTGACCTTGGAGGACCATGCTAAAAATACATTAGACCCTGGCTACTCCCAGGCCGTCCTTTTGAAAAAGGAAAAAAAAAAAAAAAAAAAGACTTTTTTTTTTTCTTTTTTAACCCACATATCTGCTATACTCTACATCTACCCACCAAAGTTTTGTTTTTGTCCCCCAGTTTCTCTGGGCGGAACTATGGTCTTGGGTTTAGGAAAGAAAACACTGGAATGAACAGAGGCTGAGGCTAATGCTAACCTCTGTGTTTCAGAAAAACAACCACAAGACTTCAGACCCTCTGCGGTGATGGACAGCTGCGTGGATATGTGGGACCATCATAGAAGTTTGTACAAATGACGGACGATCACTTAAATAACACCAGAGGACAACATGAGGACATGGACAAACACACACACACACACACACACTACGGCAACTGGACGTTTAAGAAAATTTTTTTTTCAAAAAATGGGGAACACAGGTATTCAATTTTGCTACACAAGCGCTAAACCCCCCCCAAACCCCCCCAAACTACAAGGAACTTCAAAGCTTCAAAGGAAAGGGGGGGAAAAAAAACCAAAACAAAACTTGAAAATAGTAAATATACATTGCTTATGTATATGTTAGAAGTAAAACACACACTCAGACTCTTGTACATCTCAGCTGGAATATTACACACCCATCAGTCCTGTTTTGGTAGTGGCCAATCAGAGATGATCTCAACAATATTTCAATTCAGTGTCATGTATGAGGCCACAGTACCAGCGCCTCAGGGGGGAAAGCCTGAAAACACACACACACAGACACAGACACAGGCGTGTGCTCACCCACACGCATGCTCACACATACACACAGACTCACACACACGCGCGCGCACACATACTAGCTCCTATTTTGGAAATGCATACATTCAAGCAGCAATAAAAAAGTATTCATGGAAAATGCACAAAACTGACAAACCAAAAAAAAAAGAAAAAAAAAAAAGAACAAAAAAAGGTATGAAACATCCCTGCTATCGACATCTGGACATACAAAAAAACCTGTGTCAATCTGCTTCAGTGTCTCAAGAGAAGTCCTTTCGCCTTGTCTTTTTTTTCTCTGTGTTTTCTTTTCTTTTTCTTCCCATTATATAATACAGGTGTGATCAGTCCTGGAAAGTATGGTATGGATGACAGTCTCTTTCTTCTTTAATTTTTTTTTTCTTTTTTTCCTTAGTTGCTTTATATAATTGATGGATCCATAAGCATGCAGGACTGGTAGAGGAGGAACAGGAGGAGCAGGGGGGAGGAGGCTCTTAGGGGCCAGAGGATGGGTGAAGGACGGCGACGCTGTGGTTTTAGGCCAGAGCTGGGAAAGCCTCAGGATCGTCCACGTTGGGCACGGACACGCCACTCGACTGCAAACACAAAACCACCAGGATGAGATTAACCACAGCACTGACTGAAATGTGTCTCTACATTCAACTACCCTGTTCCCTAACAAAACAAAAACACAGCCTATTTCAGTTCAGCCGAGCTAATCCTTCAGACGCCAAAGCCCATTCAGTGTGATGGGAGGGGACACACCTGAATAATGTGCTAGGAAAAACGCTTCACTGAGAAGTAGAGATCTAAAGATTCTGAAGGAACCACCTTCAGAGATCAAAAGCTCATTAAAAGCTTTATATTCTGCAAGCCAGATGTAAACAGACTCTGCACAAAGCCATGTGGCTGTTAAAAGCAAAGCATAAAATGTCTTGGCATAGAGACACTGCTCTCGAACAGAAGTCCACTGAGACAAAACTGTGAGAAACCTGAGAGATTTGCGGTTAATGCCGTATAAGTGCAAAGACATACTCTATCACCTTGGTTACAGAGACTGCAGAAAGTTCTGCTCACCTTTTCGGACCTGCCGCCCCCGCGGCCTGCCCGGCTGCCTCCCCCGCCGCGACCCCCCCTGCCTCCACGAGAGCCCCCGCGTCCACGCCCTGGGCGGCCCAGGTCTCCGAAGTTGATCTCCAGCTGGGAAGTGATGTCGTTTGCTGGCTTGCGGAAGTGGTGCTCCACAACTCCTTCCTCAGCACCCTGAAAGAGGGACGTTTCTGTTAGCCTCAGCAGACAGGGGTTAACAACACTGGGATTCATATCCGGAGGTTACTGGTCTTATCAGAATTGCCTGGCTAGAGCTCTAAAGTTTATGATCACTTACCATACTTTACAAACCCATAGACCAGATCAAGTAGACATAAGGGTGAAACAAGAACAGATACAGGAACATCCCTGGATCTTTAAGTCAATCTTTAAAAAGACTAAAACTAAGTCTGAGGAATGACAGCACCCACTCATACAGACAGGGATGCGAAACTGATGGGAGTCACTCTGTGAGGAGAGACTGAGTCCATAGAAAGACAAACACACTCAACATGTGCCTTTATGTTCTGGCACGTTGAATATTATCTTCATACAACACATTTGGGGTGAATTTTAGGGGGGAAATTAGGTAACACTGTTTCTGGAGAGGGGAGTGTGTTAGCAGAACAACTGAGTCCAGTTAAGATGAATACTCCTGTTGAATGTTTCATCTGGCAGAGTCTACTCACCCCTAATCTCTCAATTATAAACCTCGTACTCACTGCTATTCACTTCATTTCCATCATTTAGAGAAATTCAAAGAACTACTCCTCCTTCTGCTCTGCTGAGTTTATCCTTTACACAATGCACTCTATTGTAGAGACTCAGAAACCCAGGTGGGAGGGGCTACATCACTATCACACACTTTACATTGATGACCTCATTCAGTTTTGTTTTGTTTTTAAGAGCATGTAAGCTGCTCATTAGAAACAGTTTTCTGAAAACAGGCTGAAGAACTGATGCACTGGCAAGCGGATCAGTGTATTAAGAGCTTTAGCTACAGCATAAGGAATAATGTGTGCACTCTGGCGACTGCACATACAAGGTGAGGTACCAGATGTGTCAAAGGGCTTTTGTGTAGTTTTTTTTTTTTAATGTAGCAATAAAAACCTGATCCTGAAATTCCCCTCTGTCCTGCAGTGCTTAGCATTACACCAGAGAGTTTGGTCAAGTGACTGGGCAACAAATGACAACAGACCCGATGGGGGTGAACTCCATGATGTAAGATTCCTCAGTGAGAGAGATTAACAGGAGTCATGTTAAATCAAAAGTATCCAAAAGCAGAACAGCTTAAGTTATTCAAACGACTGGGAAATCCTGTTTCGTGGCCACATGGTGAAGACGACTTAATCATTAGTTTGAAGGTAACTGACATTTGCAATATACCATTAGCGTGGTTTGACGGGCAGCACTTAAGGAGAACCTGTTTTATAAAACAAATAAACAAAAAACAAACAAAAAAAAAAAACCAGATACCTTGTGGTACATATGGCCTGAGTCACCATCTGCCTCTCCTGAGTCAATCAGGGCGCCAACGTGTCTCTGTGCATTCAGGGCAACAGCGTAAATGTCAGCAGGACCAAACAGCAAATGACAAAGAAGAAAGAAAGAAAGAAAGAAAAAGGCTCCATTAGTGGCTTGGGCTCACAAAACACATACAGTTATCAACAGGAGCTGTCAAACACAGTACACCACTATCAAAATCAATTCATTGATCGCTGAGGCCCTTCTATCTGATCATTAATGAGTCAAACCCTTGTCTGTGAGAATAAGCGCTGACTGCACCTCCACTACTGACAGACTTTCAGCTCCTTCCTTTTCAATTTAGCTTCTGCAGTTTTAGGGTGACAGTTCACAAACTGGTACAATGACACTGCTCTTTACGGATCCTCTCAATACTAGGGATGCACCGATTTATCAGCCGTACATCAGTAGCGGCCGATATTTGCCTTGTTGACTGCCGTTGGCCTATTGGCAAATAAGACAGCATTCACCAATGTCAGTGGCCAATGTTTATTTGCTGTGTCGCATCAATTTTGTGCTGGCTAAATGTTGTATTGGTTATCTGCGGTCTGACTTGGACAACAGTAATTTTTTTTTTTTATACTCAAGATTTCTTTGTTTCCCTGGCACCAAAGGGGAAATAAATAACAGAAGAAACAAAATGAACAAACGAAAAAAACATCAGTATCAGCTAAATTGTTATTTTAAATATCCATATCGGTATCAGCCCAGAATTTCACAATCGGTGCATCCAAACTCAACACCTAGCGGCATAACCCCAGAATTGCTCAACTTTGAGCCTAACACTAATAAACAAACAAACAGACATAAAGTGGGTTTTTTCCTGCACAATTTTTCAGTCTCCCACTTACCGTGCCGACATCCTCGCTCTTAGACTTGTGTAGCACATAACCCTTCTTCCACTGGCCATCGTTCCCCTCGTTGGGTTTGCGGATGTTGAACTCTACCTTGGAGCGTTCCTTGTCCTGCATGGCTTTCCACTCGTCCAGGGTCATTTCCTTTGGGCCTTCATCCTTCACCTCCTCTACCTCATTCTCCCTGCAGAAATTAACCACTCACATGAACATGGGTACATTCACAACAAACGGAGCCCAAACAATGCCTGCATCGGGTTAAAAAATAAATTAATTAATTGATGAACGAATGAATAAATAAATAAATTCATTTTTAAAAATCCATGATTACATCACCTCACTACCTTCTATCTGTCAACATTTCACATTTCCAGAAAAGTCTGTAGTTAGAATGCTTCTCCTGCTTTGTTTGTTTAAAGTTTGTGCTATCGTGTCTGCAATATTATCTTGCAGTGCTTGTATGAATCACTCCCCGTCAAACTGTTGTGAACAACTACAGCGCTTTCGCGTACCACTTTCCACATCTCCTGCCCTCTGGACAGACTAATGGTCATTTTAGGGTTTGCACCACACACCTGTCCTGGACACTTACTTGTTTTCAGAGTCAGCCGGGGCGTTTTCCTCTCCTGCTGGGGGTACCTCTGGTGCAGCAGACTGATCGTTCTCACTGTGAAGACAACAAAACACTTTTACAACAAAAAACTCCCCCAAAACAACAAACATGTCCATATATGGCTATATCATTGGCTCAATAATCATTTCCAAAAATATCTATCACTATCTGTACCTTGCCTCATCCTTAGCGTTGCCCCAGTTGTGTGACCCAGCTCCACCACGTTTGTCATCAGATTTCTGGCCACTGTAAATGACCGTACAAATAAACGAATGATTAAATGGACGAATGCAGCATGAGTAAACAAACAAAATCAACCGAAAAGCCCCACAGACAATGAAGTTCTACTAAATTTTACACCATTTTCCAAATGCTCTTTAGTTCTGAGGGCAGTCAGTAACTTGACTCACGATTTATCGCTGCCGCTGTGACGGTCAAAGTCGCGTTTCCCGCGGGAGTCGAAGCCATCTCCCCTTCCCATGCCTCTGCCCCTCCCACCTCTGCCTCCCCTGCCACCACCGCGCCCCCTCGGCGGTCTGTCCCCAGCCGGCCTGTGGGGAGACACTCACATCTCAGACATGGAGTGGGCGGGGGTCCTACCAAACCAAACACTTCCCACTCTGCTATCCAGATGTCTCCGCATAGATACAGCATGCGTCACAGCAGGGACTGGTTCCCAAGCGCTGAGGTTTATCGGAGAATTCACCTCCAATCAGCTATGCAGAACCATCACAGTCTCACAACATTCAACTTATCATGAAGTTAAACTGCCCCATAATGTGAAAAGTTGAGATCCTCTTTGTTCATTACATGATTAAGCGGGAACATGGCCAAAATATACAAACAAATTTATTAAAAATGGCTTGGGACTCACTTCTCAGGGATGAACTCGCCACTCTCCGATTTGTCCTCAGATGGCTTGTCAAAGCGGCGTTCCCGGGGAGGCCGTCTGTCCGGTCTCCTGTCGCCCTGGCGACTGTCACCTTGACCAGCCTGATGCTGGGGGCCAGACCTTCCGTCTTGCTCTTGCCTGCGGCCCACCCTCCTAATGCCTAAATTACAGAGAGGTTCCTCAGTAACACCCCTACACGCATGCCAGAGAAATATATACATTTACACAGACAAAGACCCAGACAGGACAGGCTGCCAGTGCTTAAGAATAGTTCAGCACTTGTGGAGTGATAAAAGACAAAGGGGACGTCTTCTGTGGAAGAGTGCCAAAGTGGAGCGCTATCTCTCGCGAGCACACTGGTTATAATCTGTCTCTTGGACCGCTGACTGCCAAGTCAGGACCCTAAAGGCTTCCACTTAACAATCAACGTTTCACATTAAATTAGCACCTAATCCAATACAGCGAGAAAACGAGCTGGCACACTAGCTAGAGGCCGAACGATTAGACGGTGGGATACAATGCGAGCCAACACGTGACAGAAGTTTGTTTTGAAAATAACGTTAACACATTATTCTCACGACACACTCCCTACAAACAGCTGGCTAGGCTAACTGGCTAAACAACTCTACAGACGCGTTTGACAAGCTAACATTAAAGAGAGTCTTTTTTACCTCGGTTAACTTTACAAACTAACATTGGAAGCGACTGAACACAGTCGTCATTTTCAGGGAAAGGTTTTGAGCAAGTCATGGTAACCACCATATTAACAATGTTTCGACACTAAAGAATGCCTGCTTAATTTCAAATAGATATGGACACCAGAGATGTAGCTTACCAACACCAGCTAACTAAACGCGACTGCATGTAAAACGCAAAGTGGGTGAGCAAACTACGCAACAATCAGATATCCATGAAACATCACTGTAATCCACTCTTTAGACGAACCACTCTGAACTATTCCGTTCTGTAAATGTGTACCTGCAGTTCATTTTGGGCTAAGCATTTTTCAGTACGTGACAGATGCATGGCTCTGTCCTCCACGACGTAACAGGACAGCGACCATGTTGACCCCACGATAGCTATGTTTATGTAGTTAGCGGCAGGCTTGCAGATTCAAAGAGGACGCTTAGCCGTTGCAACGACCCGCGACATAAAATTACCTTCTTTCTTGAGAGGCACTGGAGGCTGCGCATCTTCTTTCTTATCGAGCAGAGGGTTCTTTCTCTCCTTCTGAGATTCTTTCTTCGGTTGTTTGGCTGCTTGAGCGGCGGTCTTCGATGCACTCGAAGCGGCCGCCTCTTTCTTCTTGTTCTCCGCAGCCTTTAAAATCTCGAAAGGGTCCGACTCATCATCCAATAATTGGTCGAACCGATTGGTTACAACGCAACCAAAGCCTTCTTGCAGGTGTCCGGGCATGATGGCGCCCCTACAGCGGGATTTTCCTCCGATTCTACGGGGCTTGGAGCGACCAACTCGCTGTTGCCTGCCTCAAGATGGCTAGGGTAGACACCTCCTTCTTTTCCGGCGCAATGAATATCCGGGACATTAGCTTTGGCGCCATGTGGGGGGTGTAGTTTTGCGAGTGATGCAGGGCTGTATTAAGCTAAACCTGGAGCTGCACTTAAAATACATAGGTATTTTCAACGTCAGTGTCCTCGGCGTGTTAAGATTACAAAGGACTGAGAGTGCAATGTGAGAACAGTAGATAGACTATGCGCGGTGACATTGGAAACGCAGCGTTTGGAGCATTTGTTCTGGGAGAACATTCTATATTTGAAGCGTTAGTAAATTCGCACTTCGCTGACATCTGCTGGCTGAATCAATTCGGTGACTGATTCCTAAACACGCGCTCTTATTAAGATGAGAGAGGAATCAGTAGAAGTTAAACTGTCATGTTGATCACATATTATGCCGTTTATCATGAGGGTTGAGGTTGGTGTTAAGGTAAGAGGAGTCGTTTCTAGCTCGTAATACAATGCAGCGTTTTGTGGCTCAAGTCAAAAGAAAGACTTTATTTCTCAGGGTTGTAACCTAGTAGGTGTACTATATGAACTGTCCATATTTCAAACAAAAAGCTCAAGTCTAATGAAATGTGTAAATTATGAATTTACATAATTTAAGGTTGGAACATAGATGCCGGCTTTCCCGACAAAGTCAATGTAAGACTTAAAAGGTATCCCCAGCGGTACACACATTATTAAAACATACAGCCAGGTTTAATCTGTGGCAAGCTGTTCAATAAACTATTACAACAGTATTTGGTGACCACACTATGCATGTGAACGGCTGCTCTGCAAAATAGTTTACTAAATGTGTGCAAATCTCTGGAGAGTTGTACAGGCATTGCCAAATGGCCACAAACGTGTTATAACGGCAAACTAAGAATATATTATTTATCTTTGAAATGGACAACTTTATAATGTGTGTGTTTTTTTTTTTTATCTTTGTTATAAACAGCTTTCCAGTAAATCTCTAATTTCTCTTTTTGAAACTCTTTCTGAAAACTTTCTTTAGTAAATTTTTAATCTCTGCTCTACTCACACGAAAGACACCCCCTCCTCCGATCCAAAATGAAGAGGAAAAAGGAGTATGACTCACTGGATGGTCCAGAAAGAACATGCCGCTTGCACCAGAAAGAATTGTTGTTCCTTAATTAGATTTTATAGTCTTCTGAGTAAACGGACCACTTAAGATCAATACAATATTTCCTAAAATCACATTTTATTTTGATTTCACTATCGGCCATCACATATAACCCGTTGGCCTGTGTACTCTTACAGCTGTGGCGCTTAGACTGGTCTTTGTATCAGAGAGTGGCTGTCTCATGCGCTCCACAGTAGTGCAAATTGTTGTCACTCTGACACTTCTACATTTAGCATCCTTGCTCACCCCGTTATTTAGCGGAGGCCCTAGGTTATCATTTGGCCCTGAAGATAGGGACAGACAACTGTCTCTGCAGCGGATGCGAAGTTGCTCCACTTCATCATTCCCTCGGTCATCCGAAACTTTACAACCTCGTTTTGGAAATTTGCTCTTCAGATATTTATTTTGCTACCGAGCCCATATGCAATTCAACTGAACATTTCTACTGTCAAAGCATGAAAACTTTAAGCCACTCAGTTGAAGACATGAATGTGCTCTTAATTTATCTCTGGCTCTGGCTCTCGCAGTCACGCGCGCGTGCACGAAGGCTCGCGTTTAGACCGTAAGTCACTTCTTGTGCGAGTGTATTTTTTATCATGTGCTTAAAGTGGATTTATGGAGAGCGTCACTGATTTAACTGTTTTCTTTCACGATTCAAAGGACAGCTCGAGTGTAAAAGGCGGTAAGGGCTTCAGAACGGCTATGCGACTTGCCTCTCATCCTTGGAATGTATGTAGTACACTGGGAGTGGACTAAGCTACTTATGCTTCGCTCCGCGCGAACGCTATTAGTTTATCCGGACAAATGTTGTGGTATAATTGAAGGATCCCCGCGTGGAGCCATTTTCTGTGAGTAATCGTCCTTTGATAGACTTAATGAGGTCCACTGCGAAACCATGCGTATTGACATGGTGCGCAAAGCAGAGTACTTGCATGTCGCTGTCTTGTTTATTTTCGTGATAAGGATTTCCCCGTCTCCTGTCCTCACGACAGGCTGCCCGGAACACTGCGTGTGTGACGACCAGTTAGTGGTTCAGTGTGCCGGGCAGCAGTTAACAACCTTCCCAACCGACCTCCCACTGACCACGCGACAACTTATTCTCGCCAATAATCGCATCGTGGAGCTTCCAGCGCTGGAATTAAATTACCTGTCTGACTTAGTGTACCTGGACTGTAGCAATAATTCCTTAACAGAGATATCCGAATCGACTTTTGGCAACCTTCGTAAACTTGTGTACCTGGACCTCTCATTTAACACCTTTTTCAAGATTGAAGACCAGACTTTCGGCCCTTTGGTGAGCCTGGTGATGCTACGCATGACTGATAACCCAGGTCTTTCCGAAATTCACCCTCGCGCCTTTTCGGAGAACGCGGCGCTTCAGGTACTTGATATAAGCAGAAACAACATCACGGCACTGAACGTTAGTTCACTTGTCGCCCTCCCCGCGCTACGTTCCGTTGGTTTAAGCGGGAACCCATGGCTGTGCGCGTGTGAGACGGAGGACCTATGTTTGTGGATGCAGACGGAAACTTTCAAGTTTCAAGGTAACTTAACATTCCCTGGACACAAATACTCTTGCTACGTGCAGCAGTTGTGACGGATTTTTTGCACACAAAATCATAATTTTAATGCATTTTAAATTCAAGTGAAGTTACCTTCATGGTTAAACGAATGCTTTACTGAATGTTCAGAGTATTATATACAAGCAGCCAAACAGAATTTGCCTGCCGTAACCAATCTAGCTCAGTATAACACACTGAAGCAGATTTCTCTTTACTTGGTAAAATTAGCGGTGACTAACAGGATATGAGGTACACAAGCTCAAAGATTCAGTGGGGCCGAGAAGTAACAAACAAACTAACAAACAAATAAACAAACAAAACAAACATTGAAGACAAGGAAGGGTCATTCAAACCAAAAGAAAACCAGTGAGACTCTGCCCCTCATGGGCTGAGGTTGGACCGATGATGTAAGACAAATTTTTGGGAGGAAACGCCCATGGCTCGTACTTGCTCAACTTTCAATTGAAACTAAGAGAACCAGTCTCTTTCTTCTTTTGATCTTTCTTCTTCTTTTATTAATGAGGCAAAGTAACAAAACATTTTTGGAACATACCAACTATTTGCAGCAACACTGCGAACCTCATTTACAACAATATCAGAGAGGCATGCACCATGCACCTTCAGCTGTGGAGCCTTTTGCTAAGGCCTTGTACCAGTATTTTTAATGCACAGAGCACCATTAACACTGTTAGCAGCCTGCACAGTTATTATGCCATTTATTTTGCTCTGGTTAAAATTAAAAAAATAAATTCAAACAAACTACAGGTTACTCGCATGCAAAAGGTTATAAGGTTCATATTGTTTTTGAATAAAGCTGATAAAATGTAAATTGCTGAGTGTTTTTAATGTGGGATAAGCATTCTTAAGCTATTGTCCCCTGTTGGAGCTTACTAGCCACGAGTCTCAGGCTTTTGGAGTGCTTAATTTGAAAAGTATGCTCGATTTCAAGTAAACTATTTGGGGCTACTAGACACATATATTTTCACCTGGCAGTGCAGGTTATCTCAACATTATTTTCTTCATCTAAGTGATAATAAAAAAGTATCAGTTATTTTAGAGCATAACATTTTTTCTCACTTGCTGTAAAATCATAGATTGTCCAAGGATTATTGCCTCCCTCTTGTTTCTTTGTTCTATAACTGTCAGATAGTGAAGTAAGCTGCCCCTGCTGGGCCTGTGGACATGAACAAAAGGAGAGATATGTTTAGCTTACCCTTCACCAGTGAAGCATCTCACTGACCAGTGTCTGAGCTAAAAAGACTTCTCTTTGATTTCACCCTTTCTGACTGTCAAACACACCACAGACAAATATGAAAAACAGTCAAATATGGAAGCATGGACTCACACACACACACACACACACACACACACACACACACACACACACACACACACCAATCTATTTACATACAGACATGCATGTGTACATATACACAGTGGATTCAGTTTGTAACTTCTCTGATTGAATGAGGTCAGTCCGCTGTGCGCGCTTGGATTTAGTTTGTCAGTATTCTGCCTCATTTAGCCACGGTTACAGCAGCACTGTAGATTTCTCCTGTTTCGCCTGTACCAACAGACATATGATCAAACAGAAACTCTCTCTCTCTCTCTCTCTCTATCCCCCTATCTTTCCTTCTCTCTCTTTCTCCCTCTCTTTCTTTTCCTCTCTCTCTCCTCTTCAATCCAGACAAGTCCCACATGCAATGGCCCATTTTTCTCGGCTCAGTCCCTTTATGTGGATTTGTTTGGAGGGAATCCCCCCTTCTGCTAAAGCAGGAAACATGAAAACTATTTTAGTATGATTCTGTCCTCCTCATTGTCCTCTGCTTGAAACCCCTAAACCTGGTTATATACTGAACCACAGAGAAAAATATGTACGTCACAACCCTCCACAATAATATTCAATATATGCTCTTTAAACAGGTTTTTCTCTCCTCATATTCAATACCCTGGTTAAGGGATTAACATGCAGCCCATACACCCAGAAATATAATATCTGTGTTTATTTAATAGGTCCTCTGAATATAATAGGACCTACCACTGAGTGATTAGACCTGTTCAGCTTCACATAGAGACGACTAAAGGTTCACACACATGCACACATATATACACACACACACACACTCTCACACAATTACTTACACACACACACACGCAATCACACACGTGCACACATATACACACACAATCATGCACTTACACACACACACACACACACACACACAAATACTTTTTTCCATCCTAATTAGCATACCATCTGTGGTTACGTAAGACGAGCTAAAAATAGGTGTTTTTTACGGACAGGAGGTTTACAGTCAGCCTTGAAGGGGGATGCAGACAGAAAGCTCGCTGACAATGAAAAGAAAGATGGGGTGAATGAGAGAGATGGAAGCTGAGGTATGGGTGGCTAGCTCTCACCATCAGACGGACAGATAGGCACGGCTCGCTCCGGAGTGTGTGTGTGAATACAGCAATGGGGACTGTGTTGCTGGATTGATCTCTGCTATTGAAACATAGCTTTGGATGATCTTGTGTACAAGGATCACGCAAATTATTAAATTCATTCAGCTTTTTTTTTTTTTTTTTATCAAATCTGTAAAATGAATATGATAAACAACCAAATTAGACATCCTTTGTGTAATGTTTTGTTTTATGATTGTTTTATGAATGTATGTACATAAATATTTCGGAGCATTTGCCCTCACAGTTTGCCCTCCTGACGATTAATTACTGTTTACAAGTTATCTCTGTGACTCCTGCACACAGTCCTGTGCCAGAATACTAACAAATGCACAAGTGAGACTAATCATGAGCATAAACATACAGTTAATATATGAGTTTTCTTATCTTTGTGGGCCAGGAAACAGGGAGGGTATACACACTCATGACAGAGGGAGGGACGGGTAGAAAGAGACGGAGTTAGAAAGAGGGAGAGAGAGTTACAGAGAGAGAAAGGTGTCTGCTTACACCAGTACTAACACAAAGGGGACATGACTCGGATGGAATACAGTAGCGGCGTGTTTTAATAATTCAGAGGGTTTAACGTAAGGTAACACAGATACAGTAAGTCATATGATACATTATAAACCAGTGGTAATGATATGTTCCCTTTTGGAAACGTGCATTAAAGGAGAATATGACCAAAGAGGACTTCAACTATGCCAAATTTATCATGATACAAATATATAATCATGTATATTGAGACTTATAGTTCACTTCTTCTGCAACCTCCTGCCTATTCTGTTTTAGACTGAGTTCTCCTTCTGACCTCAGGAGGAAGAAAGGTCAAATGCTTTCATTGGAAGTGTATGGGACACTGTGTTGGTTGTTCCCAGTCATTAACATAACCCATCTCACATGCTTGGTTCCCTTTCATTTGAACAGATTCAACAGACCATCATATTAAGAATGCCAACTGGCTGTTGTAGCCCATTATAAAATAAAGCAGGTCACATTAGGGTAAAGAAGCAGGTGACTGAAATTCTTGGAAAAAAAAAGTAACAGGGCTTTGGTACCCACTTTTCCAATCCAGTTCAGTTTCTGTTTTTTTTTTTCCAGAGGAGGGGCAGACAGTGTGTGAAAGTCCTCCAGACCTACAGGGGCGCCGGCTCTCAGAATTGGGCTTTCTGTTGAGGAGTCAATGTCACCCAGGCCTTGGGCACCATGACTACCTGTTCTTTGTGGTCATCGGTTTCGTCATCTTTGCGGCAGGGACAGTTTTGGCCTGGGCCATTGGAACTGTGATTGTGCTCTGTCAACGCTACACCAGGTGGAGGAACGATGAAGTGGACCCGCAGGAGAAAGACGAAGAAAGCGAAAGAACAGGGACTTCAAGAAGTTCTACAGTCGTTCTTGATGGTCACCCTCCACATCCCAAATCCCCCTAACTTATTGTTTGTCAAGCAGCTGCAAAGTTAGACTGTTTGATGATTTCGATCCTTAGCGAATATGCTTACATAAGGTGAGCCCAAAAAGATGTTTTAGATGACAAGGAATTGTAATTCAATGGTTCTCACTTTGTCGAGAATTATTTTCTCTCCTGCTGAGCCTGAAGAAATGGGCAAAAATGATTAAATGACCTTTCGTGTGTGTGTGCCTGAGAAAGAGAGGGAGAGAGAGAGAGCGCAGAAGATAAAAAAAACAAT